>NC_056733.1:1381150721-1381230721 GCF_019279795.1 Protopterus annectens
CACACACACATACCCAGCCATAGATATAGTACTTAAGTACTGTCAGACAGGTGCAAGAGCTTGCCAGTGTATCAGGTTTCCATACTTCAGCTACTGCCTAGCCATCTACTACATGGCACATGAAAAGATGGCCTGTTAAATCTGGCTAACTTCTTTGAGAAGGCCACCAAGGCCATGGAAGAGAGGAAAGACTGTGCACACTGCCTACCTTGACCTGGCCAAGGAATATGACACAATTCCCCACTCAGGTATTATAGCAAAACTCTCTCAACAGGGTATAAACCCCTATGTAAGTTTTTGCATTCAAGGTATGCTATACATTGTGGTTTAATTCATAATTATTTAGTACAACGGCTTATACTATATGTTTCTGTTATTTTTAACACTGCAGGATGCCTTTAGATAATTCTGCTTAATGAACTGCTGTCACATATGCACCTAGATATGTTCTGTTTTCCTTGTTTACTGTTATAGAGCCAGAAGGGCTATTTCACATGTTGCATTTCACTGCTCTGTCTAACTGCATTGACTAGTTTTTAAATATATTGAAAGTGTGTCTTGCTTAATTTAGTAGAGGACTGCTTTATATATTTACATTTTATTTTTGTATGTTGCCATAAGAAAAGATTTTATGTTATCAGGTGTTGACGCAGGAATAACCATTGCCTGATGTTTTTGTTATTGACTATTGCTAAACAAAAGTCCAGTCTGACTGGTCACACAGTATGTGCTGCCTTAACCTAATGCTCTCTTACATTTTTCTTCTATTTTTCTTTCAGTAATCCAAATCATCCTTCAGGTCAAGCAGGTCTCTCCCCCCCCATGTCAAGCAGTGGAAATTTAATTTTTTTCTCTTGAGCACTGGGCACCCACAGACACTTGTCCTGCAACTAAAGAGACTAAATAGTAATGTAGGTGCTTAACTTCCAAGTGTCTAGACAGTAAAACACCTTACCTGTATTAACTTAAACAAATGTTAGTGAGTGTATTAGTACATTTCTGCTGTATAGTTCCTTAGTCAAACAACTGTATTGATGAGTATATCACCAGGACTAAACAGCTGTATATTGCTCTCCAGTTAGTGCCCCCCCCCAAACTAAACTCAATTTTCTTTTGAGAAATACTCAAATCTATAAAATAGCATTTCATTTCCTCTCCTGTTTCATCTGTAACTAACCCCAACTTTAATTCTATATCCTTTTAAGAATGTCAGAAAATTATACTCTGGGCCCATAACATAGTCTATAACTTAGTGCAAACATACAGTTTAAATTACCATTAAAATTTCAGTTTAACATATTACAATTTAAGCTAACACTACATACTTACCAAAGCCTAAAGAAACACTTGGAGTCAGTGTTAGCCTGCTTCACTTGCCCTTGCTGCGCTCGGGCTTGCTCCGCTCCCCTCCCTGCCCCCTATTACCACTCGCCCCCACTACTTCTACTTTTATTCTAACCCATAAGCACCTGACCAGTAGTCCAACCCCTAATTCCCTAACAACTAGCCCAACCCACTCATCCTACCCCCCCACTCCCAATCCAATTACATCCCACACTAATCCCACTCCCAGCACACATTCCCAGACAACACAACTCTACCCTCATACACAACCAACCATTAATCCTAGTTGTACTTCTCACTCAAAGTAGTATCATGTTACCCACACTCACATCCCTATCACTAGCTCTACTATGGCTAACCTTCCTACCTTCATTACAAACAGACCTACTGCTGCACAACTACTGTCACACTACCCACACTAGTCCACCCTCTCAAACCCACTCAGACTTCTACATCTGCCCTACAATCATAAATCTTACAACTACATATTACTCACTAACAAAAATTACACCATCTCACCACACTAAGAAAAACTCTCATAGACCAAGCTCACAAACAATTAATATTAAAAAACACATACTGACACTCCTACAAACTCTGCTAACCTCTGGTGACATTCACCCAAATCCAGGTCCCCTCTCAGGTAGACAAACATCTGACCTGTTAATCCTAAATCTCAACATAAGAAGTATTACCAACAAGCTAACAGACCTACATGCATTCATAGTCCACTACAACCCTGATATACTCGCCATTACAGAAGCCTGGCTTAAATCCAGTACCCAAGATGAAGACTTTCTCCCCCCCGAGTATAATACACTTAGATCTGATAGAACAAACAGGAAAGGAGGAGGAGTAGCCATTCTCTTTAAAAACACCCTTAACCTCCAGCTCCTGCAAACCACACCACCCACTTTTCAAAATGCTGAAGTCCTATTTTCTATCCTCTCCTTAAGAAACACCAAGAAGATCAATATAATATGCTGCTACATACCTCCAGGCAACAACTCGCTCATAATAGAAGACATCCTTCACTGGACAAAGGACAATCTACCTCAGGAAACAATCCTACTAGGAGACCTTAACACTGACTGGGCAGCCTGTAACTCCAGCAGCCCCTCTACTCATATCAATTTATATGGGTTCTCTCAACTAATTAAAGAACCAACTAGAATAGATGAGAAAACAAAGAGAGAATCCATACTGGACTGGACACTAACCAACTATCCCAAACAAAACTATACAGGAGGCTGTCTCCCAGATGACTTAAGTGATCATCTCTCCACCTTCCTACTGCAGAAACACTCCAATCACCCCAAACCAGTGGTCTACAAATTTGTACGAGGTGACCGCAACCTTACCCCACAATACCTAAATACTGTCCTAAGCCACTGCAACTGGGAACCACTACGGACACTCGGGTTAGACCAGGCAGTAGACTACTTCAATACTACCTTCTCTAACATCCTTAACAGTCTAGCTCCCAGCAGAAAAATCAGAGTTAAAGCCAACTACGCACCCTGGCTAAATAGGGACACCAGAGCCTTACTAAAAGCTAGAGATAAAGCCTGGAAAATCTGGAAAACTGACAAAACCCTTAGCTCCAGACAATACTATCAACAGCTTAGAAATAAGGCCAAGGCTGAATCCAAAATAAACAAACAAAACTATTTTTTTAGCGCCCAAAGGAAATATTCAAATAGTCCACAAAAATTCTGGCATGCCATTAACTCCCTACTAAAGCCAGGCAAAACCACAACCTCAGCACCCATCTCTATTAACAATACCTTAGACATATCCTCTCAATTTAATAACCATTTTACTAAATCCATCTTAGCCCTGTCCAGTCAAATAACCAAAAACAGTCTACCTCAATCACAACCTAACATATCCCACACCACCCCCTCTTTCAGCCTATCACCAGTGCCCATCTCAACTATCAAAAAACTCCTCCTAAAACTAAAGCCAACCACACTAGCAGCTGATAACATACCTGCTGCATACCTAAAAATGGCTAGTGACTCCCTATCATATCCTGTCTCCATCCTTATCAACCGCTCCATACTAGAATCCTACATACCCAAACTCTGGAAAATATCTCACATCATTCCTCTCCATAAAGGAAGTAATTCTTATGAATTCTCCAACTACCGACCTATTGCCATCCTTTGCCCCTTATCCAAAATTCTTGAGAAATGCATCCACTTGCAAGTGATGACATTTCTTAACACACACAATCTACTATCTACCACACAACACGGTTTCCGTCCACATCACAGCACTACCACAGCCCTTCTATCCTTCACTAATTATATAAACCTTCACAGGAATGATAACAAATACGTATCGGCCATTTTCCTAGACCTCTCAAAAGCATTTGATATGGTCTCCCACTCCATTCTACTAGACTCACTAACATCATTATCCTTCACCTCCTCTACTATAGCCTGGTTCAGAAGCTACTTGTCTGACAGGCAACAATCAGTCCAGTGGAAAGGAACTCTATCTACACAACTTCCGACCACCATAGGAGTCCCACAGGGCTCTATACTGGGCCCGCTATTGTTCTCTATTTTCACAAATAACCTCAAATGCTCTACACAACATGCCACACTCATACAATATGCAGATGATTCAACCCTGATCTGCTCTGCCTCATCTCCCACCACCCTACATACACTCACTCAAGATTCCTTTATCTCAGTAGAAAAATGGATTTCGGGTATCCAACTAATTCTAATTCCCAAAAAGACAAAACTGCTACTATTTATCCCTAATAGATAAAAAAAAACTCTCCTTTACCATAACATCTAAGGACGGCACCACCATCTCCCCTTCTAACCACACCAAACTTCTGGGCATTGAAACAGACAATAATCTCCACTTTGACGTTCACATCTCACATACCATAAAACTAGTACACAAAAAACTAGGCTCCCTATACAGGCATAAGTCCTTTCTCTCACAAAAAGCAAGAGTCACTCTTGCACAAAGCCACCTCCTCTCAACTCTATTATATGCAGCACCAATCTTTACCCAAATCAGACAATATGACCTAGACAAACTAGAATCATGCTACAATAAAATAGCCAAGTTTGCTACTAACTCAACCTATAGAACCCATCACTGTGCTGCACTAAAATAACTAAAATGGCTTGAGCTACCACAGCTACTTAACTATCACCAGCTGGGCACAACCTACAATATTCTCAAATATCCTGAAAAAAAACCCTCATTATCCAACCTACTTACTATCTATACTGCAAACCGGTACCTAAGATCCAGTGAAACATCTCTCCTCTCCATCACCAAGGCTAACAATAGTGCAGGGAAAGTGCTCTACTCCCACACCATTTCCAGAAATTGGAACTCTCTTCCCCTATCCATGTCCACTGCCCCCTCCTCATCCATATTCAAAAACTCCCTCAAATCACACCTTCTTAGTACCTGGTTATGCCCTTGTATTACATAACCCTATCCATACTATTATTAACTCCCCAAATTTCTCTCTGATCAAATGTTGGAGCTCTGATCCCTGTAGGCTTGGTCATCTGAAAGGGTACTTTTAACTGTAGAATCTTACTTGATATATTTTTTTTCTTACCAATGTATAACTGACATTGTCTTTTTACCCATTTTCTATGTCTTCTTTTACCTGGAGTATTTTTATTAATTTCTTATTATATTACTATGCTCAGCATACATGATGTAACCTGTTTTGTGTATTATGCTGGATGTATTGTATTTGTATAACTTGATGTTGGAGCTTTTCTCCCCGGGCCTCCGCTGAAAATGGACCTGGTCCAGTCAGAATTTCCCAGTTAACAAATGTAAAATAAATAAATAAAATGTCACCCAGTTGGTAGCCAAATGGCTCACGGCAGGATGCATACTGACAAAATAGGTAAATTCACCTGTAGCAAGAGACCAGTCACTAACAGTGTACCACAGGGTTCTGTTCTAGGTCCTTTCCTGTTTGGTATTTAGTTCTTTTTGCTGATCAAGTTTGTGGATGACAGCAAATTAGGGGCAATCAATGAATCCCTGAATGATACTGATATAATTCAGAAAAGATTAATGCAGACAAATGATTGGTGCCAGAGCCATGGATTGAAACCAACTGCAAAAAATGCATAATTATTTTCTTTGGGAAAGCAAATACCCCAGAGACCCATGGATTAAAACTAAATGCAATAGATGAATAGTTATTCCCTTTGAAAAAGCAAATACCCCAGCTAATTACAACATAGACAACATCCCCCCAAGAGGATACCAAGTGGTACATGATCTGGGTACTCAGATTGATACTAATCTATACTTCGGCCACTATGAGTCCACAGTGGTGAGAAACCCTTCTATATGGCACAAGTCATAAGTAAGGTCATGGCATCCAGATCAAAGGGCATTATAATTCCATTGAACTTGGCCCTCATCAGACCTGTAATTGAGTACAATACACCCTCTTGCATGTACCTCATCAGACATCTGCAACAGCTGGAGTCACCCCAGAGGTTTCTCACCAGCAAGATACAGGGTATAAAAAAACAAGCCCTAAATGGAAATATTGAAAGCCCTTTCATTGTATTCTGTCTCTTACATACTACTAAGGGGCAGTCTGTGTTTGGCCTACAGGGAAGTGTATAATATGGCCCTGATGGAAATGTTACACATTTGTAAATGAAACTGCATGAGGGTCACACATTACAGGGATCTTAACCTAGCCTCTGACATAAATAAATCATGTTGAAGAGATAGACAGATCTCACAGAGACTACCCCTTCTCTGGAACAAGCTTTCCATTCACGTGAAGCAAAGCTCTTTCCTGACCCTCTTCAATTACAACATAGATCAATGGATGGGTAATTATAAATTTATCTCTGGGGTGGTGCCCATGTCCATCATAGACAGAGACAGTCAGTATTAGGTACCATATTATAGGCTTATACTGCTGTGAACCTTGTTCACTTAGCTATTGAAAAATTAGGAAACTCGGGTTAAGTACGGATAGGCTTGTAAGAAGTCTTGGGGTGTTAGCCTAGTAACTGACTATGAACCTATTAACCATAGCCTTCCTTATGATGTGATTGAGTCAACACACTGACCACTCATACTCATTCTGCCCTTTCAACATAGTTACAGGATTGTTCAACAACATCTGATCCCAGACCACATGGAACATAATGAAACCTTTGCCTCTATTCAGCACATAGCCAGCAAAAAAGTTCAAATATTATGCAAGAACAGAAAAGTTGTAACAACCTAAAAGACATAAAATGCATATGCTCTTAAATAAAAACCTATCTTTCTGTGTATCAAAGTATGTCAAAAATTTAAAACAGCTAGTTTTCTCTTTATCTTCTTAGATTAGTATGTCAGCATTTTATATAGTTCTATGGGTTGCTGCACTGAAAAACAGAATGAAACTTTTGGGGAATGTGAAGAAAGTTAAATAGGGCAACTCATTCTGAAATCACCATTAGTATGCTGTTAGAATCTAGTCCTTAGATTAATGGAGGGCTACAGGCAATACAGCTGAGTATTTTGATGTGTGAATGGTTTAAGTAATAATCTTAGGCCTAATTAAAACTTTTTTGCAGTTGCCCTCTACAACAGACCTCCTTTCTTAAAAGTTGTGACTTTCTGACCTCCTTCATTTAAGAAAGGAGGCCTATTGGGCTAGCAGCTTGATCTGCCTGTCAGTAGTTAGACATCTATAGTTTTGAAGAAATGTGCCTGCATTTTGTATATTAGCCAGATTGCTTTTTTGAGACGTAAATGCAAAGAGCAGGCTGCTTTTACTGTTGTGGGATGCTCTACAGAGCTCCTGTTCCTTCAAATCTGAAACAGAAACAGCAGTTCCTGATTAAAATACATAGCTTAATTATATTCAATCCCAGATTTCCATGATGAAACAGCAGTTCCTGATTTAAAAGCATAGCTTAATTAGGGTCTATATTATATCATTGAATGCTTAAAAAAAGCGAATGATGAATAATCGAGCCTATGTAAGCAAAAGCTTACAATCTCGAAAGCTCAGAACAGCGATTTTTTTCCCAAGGGAAAAAAAATCGCTGTTCCAAAAAAAAAAAAAAAAAAAAAATTTAAAGAATACATAAAGTGGGGGGCCTTCACCCCCCACACACACCCCATGCTTAAATATACCAACTCCAAGATAGCACTACAGTGCCAAAAATGGCAAAGTAACGGAAGCGGCCAAGCAAATTATTTCCCTGGGAAAGAATTTGCTTAACAGCCACTTTGCTATTTGGCTTTTTCGTTGTTTAAGTTCGACCAAGACGCATGCGATAGAATGCGGCTTTGGTCATCTAAAAGGAACCCCTTAATTATATCTATCCCAGATTTCCATGATACAGAGCTTATACAACAGCTACTACCAAGTTCTAATATACTGGTTATTCAGAAGCCCTCTTATAAGCCCTCATATGCTATAGCATACAAAATATTCTGCATAAATTTTGACTGCAATTACTATCCAATTATTTTTTCATTTTTTATATAAAACATATGGATTATGCTAAATTTATGATCTGATGAGACATCTTACTTTTTCTTTGATTGCTGACAACTCTTGTGTCAGCATCTCCTTAGAACTGTGATCAAAATTTAAAGCTGTTGTAAAAAAATTAAAGCTGGGGTATGGGGTTAGGATGAACAAATTAAGATTTCTTTTACTAGAATGAATATTTCAGCTGTATTCATATGTGGATTTTTGCCGTATGCTTCACTCAAACATAACACAAGAGAAATCATTTTATATTTTTATATGATCTATATTTTACTATGCAGATCATTAAGAAACTATTTACACGAATGGCTGTGGAATCGTATCTTAGAAGGTTTTGTTTCAACATACAAAAACAGGTATTTCCCTTTTTTGCTTTGGGTCACTCTGCTCTATTTCCTCTGGGAATAAGTGTTTGTGTTCTTTTTCTTTCAAATACAATGCCCTTCTCCATTTCCTTGGACTTTGGCCACACAACCCTCAGTTCTTTGCTGAATGAAAATGCAGCAGTCAAAGGTCACCTCAGGGCATCACTCAAAGACAAAGTCCCTTCAGCTGCTAATGTCAGGGCTAGTAACTGTGTTCAGAAAGCACATCCACTTGAGACTATATACAAGGCATGCAGACCCTCTGAGGTCTTATGATTTTGACTCTTCTGTCACTAAATACAAGCTCCCTTTGAGCCCTGAAGGAATGGGTGTTTAGTCACATTCATTCAAAGAAATAAATCCTATTGGTACCATTCTGTCCAGAAAGATAAATATAACCTTTAGAGAATGTGAAAAAATGTCATTTCCACAACTCAAGAAAGAAGGGGATTTTTTTTATAAAACTAAATGCAGTCTTTTATGGTTAACTTGGTTTATTTTGGTCAAACAAACAAGAATTCAGTAACATCTTAAGCTTGGAAGAAGTGAAAGGAAGAAGAAATTTGCATTTATTCCAAGTTCATTACTTGCATTGCACTCCCTATGCTGCTTGTAATCACATGTATTACAGACAATCTAGCACACAATCAGCAGACATATTCATAAGGAAATGATATACCAAAAACAAACATTAATGCTCGATCCATCAAAATACCTAAAATTAGTGTTTCCTCATGGAGGACAATCTACCATGCACCCATTCCAATACAGGAAGCTGCAATCCCATATCCCCACAACTTTAAATATGCTAAATGCAAGATCACACAACAGTGAATTTAAGAGAAAATCACCTTTACCACACCGCTCCACAAATACCCACAGTGGTACTTGTCACAAAAATAATTTCAAGTACCTTACAAGGTTTTACTATAAAACATCAACTTCCTGAAAGTCAGCATTCCAAAAGAAGGAACAAAAAGAAATGCCTGAAGTACAAAAGGGTGAAAAACTCATTTTCTCTTGCTTTTTGCAGGGGGCAGGCCCTCCTGCACCCCTGTGTAGGGGGCAAGCACCCCATCCCATCCCCCAGAACTTATATGTATATATATATATATATATATATATATATATATATATATATATATATATATATATATATATATATATATATATATATATACCAACTCTGCAGGTTTCTGATCTTCAAGCAATTTCCCTTCCAGTATGTGTGAGGAAGCCACCTCACAAACATTGTCCCCTAATGATCCTTACCCTCATTATACTGCAACTACACCATAGGTACAATACAACTCAACAAACAAGGTCATTTAACAGAATGCAACAGCTACTGTCTCATTCAGCTTAACTTTGCGATGCCACAGGAGGCATACACTGTATTACACTATATTTTAAAGTATGTTAGTAACAGCTTCTCTATGACATTCTGATGGACTGTTGTAAATTACTAAGTACAACACTATATGCAGTGATATTCTAGACAAATTCTGGAATAATAAACAGGAAATATTATATGCTACAAAAATAATTAAATTCTCAAAACTGATAAAAGTTAATAATGAAATGAATGCACTGCACTTTTAACTCAACTATGAGAGATATGGAAAACATAAAATAGGACTTGAACTTGAGGTAATTATTTACTGAAAATTTCCAAAATATGTCCATATTCAACAGCAATTTAGATCTATGTATAGGAAACAGAAACTTTATTACAGGACTGCCCCCTGTTCTACTAATGGACAGAGGGAGCTCCTGAGTGCTTTATCCAATGCATGGATTCCCTCAAATTATCTATGGTATGATCCCAGTTATTCTCATTAGGTATCATATATAATTATCAACCATGAGATTGATAAGGTCAATCTATAACCAAAAGGGATAGGTTATTGTGAGCACAAAAAGGGAAACTGGCCAGGCTTAAAATGGTCTGTAAGCGCAGCTAGCCAAGTGCTTACCTATGAACATATTATTTTAATAAAAGACAGCCATAAATTGTCTAACAAGAAGTTTAGGTTATGTTACATTTTGTTCAAATAATTAATAACGATGCATGTTCTGTATGTTTTATGGTATGAAATATACAGAATTTATTTGACAGCATAAGGATGTCTTTAGTCTGGCCGTTAAGTGCATTTAATAGTTTCTTTCACCCATTGCTCCCTCTCTTCCTTTTCATCTTTGACCTCAATAATGACTCCGTTGATTCCCTGTACCTCACCTGTTCCACTAGTGCACTCCATAGGTCTAAAACCCTCCCTGTCAGGTAGTAGCTTAGCTGATCCAGATAGCAGTTCTACTTATTCTACCTCATCATCATGCTCATAATGCTCTGGTGGACTCCTTCTTGACATCATGTTGTACACTTAAATCGGGCAGGATTCACGAAGCATTCGTGTAAGAGTTATAACTCATACACGGAGGCTGCAGTTAAACGGAGTGATGTCAGCATGCTTTGCATATTCATGAGAGCATGCTGAATCACACCTAAGGCTAACACGGTCCATGTAAGACAGTAGGGGGGCGTGTCCGTAGGCCGAGCCCTGTAAGCGGACACGCCCCCAGAAGAGGAAAAGTGCCCAAAGTAAACCCCCACGACAGAGTCCACGGAAATGTGAATAAACAGAACACAACACATGCCCCCACAGACTATGAACAGAAAACATATAAATAAACATGTTATATATTTATTTTAAATTGTAAAAATGTTTAACCGTGAGTGCGCTCGTTTGCACGGGCGTGCCTGTTAGCAGTCAGTGGGAAAGCATATAAGAACTAAATATGCAAAGTAAGCCAGGAAGCAATAGCGTAGCGGTCGAGATGTTGGCTGAAGAGCAGGCATTCATGGTTCGAGCTCCCACAACACCAATTTTCATTTTTAGCAAAATAAGCATGAAACAAGTCCCTGACAAGTATGTACACATAAAACCACATTTTATGTAAAATGTAATGAACTAGCCCATTTATATTGAAGAAATGTGAGGTAACAAAAGAATAAAAAATGCCAGATGTGCCCATAGCTGAGCTACAGTTCAACAGGGTGAGTGCATCTGCCCGTAGGTGAGCAGTGGTTTAACTGGTGCAAAATGAGTGCCCGTAGCTGAGCAGTGGTTTAACATGCTAAATCTATGTGCCCCTAACTGAGCTGAGCATAATATGTGTGCTGATAGCCAAATGAGGCTTAAACCAGCGTTCCCCGTTTGTGCGGAGCTGCACACTGTGTAAACAAGCTAACCGACGGGCAACGTTGAGCAAGCCGTATCAAAACTGCCTTTACAAAGACACACCCCTCAGCATGTCTAGACAGTCATGAAAAATAAGGGTCGAACCCAGGATACTATACACCATAGTCAAGGTACCAAACCACTAAGCCATGACAGCAGTACCTAGAAATGCAATAATAGCTAATATATAGGAATGAATACAAACTGGAGCATGACAATGCAGGTTTACTGAAGTTGATACAATTCCAAAATGGCCAATCACAGATATGTCCAGGAAAAACGGACTATATAAGCCCCATAGGCAGGAATACACAGCATAAACGATTGTAGAACTGAACTGCAGACAGAATGACAGGAGTAGGAGAGGGTAGTTGCTTTCGAGCACAGAGGTGGGGCGTTGAGGAGTCCAGGTACATGGTCTGGCTCCTAGTCCACAATCATGAGGCCCAACTCATGCAGGGCCAGGTCCTCTGGGGAGCATACAGGGCTGAGGCGTGGGACCGGTTGGCTCATGATCTCACCAGTGCCACAGGGATTCCAAGGACTGGTGAGCAGGTCTGTCACCACCATGCGGACCTGAAGAGATGCAAGCAGGACCAACTGAACCTTTGGATCCAGGAGGCCCGGCAAACGCCCAACACCCCACTACTGAGTAAGTTACATTTAATTATGAATGTAAGAAATTAAACTAGCTGATATTATGGAGATGTGTATTCCAATATTACTTCATTTATATTACAGCTGCAGGTGTCCGTTGTGCGAACCGCAGAGCCTATGGCGATAGGCTGGTGCGGTTGCGCCACCAGGCAGGTCAGTAATCCACTACCAGTAACTGTAAAGAAATATAAAAGTATGACAGTCAGCAAAAGAGTGCAGTGTAGTCAGTAAGGAATAAAATGTGCAAGTAACAGTGTGAAAGTGTCTGCAAGTATTGCTTGATTACAAAAGTGCGTTTCAGCCTGTAAGTTAAACCGAAAAATGAAAATGTCTGACATAAATTCTGAAATAAAAATGCCCCACCTGTAAGAAAATAGTACACAACCTGCAGCAGGCTGAAAAGTATAACTGCAGAAGATGATGAAATCACATGTGTGAAATATATCCCTGTTGAAATACTGAAACATGACAGAAGTGAGACTGCTGGAAAGGATTGTAATAACTACAGGTAAAACATGTCAATAAAGCCTAGAAGTAAGTACCATCCTGAATAGTAAAATGAAAGCAAGTGAGAGAGTGTGAGAAAGTGTCATGAATCCAGCAATACAGTAGTAATAACCCCTGAATAAAGTATACTGCAGTCAAGACAGAATGAAATGTATGTGAGAATCAAAACCAAACAGCAAAATCTGTTCAAAGTGCTGCTGCATCTGGAATGTGTATCCCAAAATCTGGATATGTTGCTCTCAGTCTGCAATATGCAGATAGGATGATTGTCTGATATACCAAACATCCACACTTGTCTACAGCTATATAAAGCAAATGTAGCAGGATGATGTAGCTGAACAAAGCTAGATATGAATGTGTATGAAGAACAATAAAATGTATATTTATGTTGCAGTAACAGTCCTATCACCAAGTTGAAATAGTTATCATATAGGAAACTGTAGTTAGAACAGTAGTGTGTATATATCTGTAGCTATTAGAAATGTACAGCATATGTATTGGTATTTGAAGGTGTTAATATTATTTTCTTCACCCCACCCTATAACCGCATATAACCCATTCCATGAGAAAATGGTATGTGCAATCACAATTAACACCCCTGGACGTTTGTCCTGTTGGGTCATATATATTTGCATGTCTGTTGATGCATCTGCTCTGTTCATACATCCAAACCTGATGGCCTGTTGCCATCAATCAACCCTGCATGTTGTTGGACTGTGTATTGCTGTTCAAATTATGCATGTGTTATGCACAGCACAGCCCCGTCCTGGGCAGTGAAGGAACAGTGGCAACTGCCTATGGGTGGGGATATCAGTTCCACTGTTGCCATCTGTGGGCTCATGGGCTCTGGATATCCAAACCTCCGTCCCCGTCAGTTGTGTAACCCCCCCCCACACGTGTCATACACCGCCCCTGTATGCGTCTTGTTTGTCTTGTCTGTTTACCTACCCAACCTACCTCCTCAGCTGTACCGACTTCCTTCACCTGACATACCACTCTCACCTAAAAAAAAAAAAGGGCACTCTATACCCACAAAAAAATTATGCCCCATACATAGCTGCCCATTTCGCACACATGTCTGCTGGACATGGAATCTATCAATTACAATTGGCTGTACAACAAGTATTATTGTTGTCCTGACACCTCTCTCAGGGGTGGAAGGTTTCAAATGTCACACCAAATTACATACATATGCACAGCTGTTGCTGATGAAGAAATGGGCAGCTATGGGCCTTACCTACATCCCTCCTGCAAATCCCAAGCTTGTTTCCCTACTGTCTTACCCTCTTTGTGACCCCTTTTTCACCACTTTCCTGTCTCCCCATTTTCTTTTCTTTCAAAGAAAATAGCGGTGTGCGCCGCCAGAGTAAGCACTGTTAAGCGGTTGTAAGCAGGTGTGCGATGTGTGCGGAGCTAACCGCCAGTGCATGTGAGCTCCGCAAACCAGTGCTAACCCGGTTACAACTGCTTAAAAGTGCCATAGTCACTTTGATTGACAGGTCCTGTACTCAGTTCAAAAGCAAAATAAAATCCCACTGTCAGCCCCGAACCCAGGAAACACTAGTCTGTATGACCTACCACTAAGCCATGACTCTTATACAAGAACGTTGTGCTAAAATAAATATAACATGTAATAGTACAGATGAATGTAAAGGGAATATAGGATGTGTAGTACCGAAAGCATGTCATGTAGAATTACTGTCAAAACTACTGAATTCCCACAATAGTACTGTGTGAACACAAACAGCCATGCTAGTTGGTAGCTTGTAGGTAATAATGCCAGTTAAAGTACATATATAAATGTATGTGCATGTACATATATATATATATATATATATAAATATATATATATATATATATATATATATATATATATATATATATATATATACATATACATACTATATATAGTTGTAGGAGTCATTGTGCATACACACTTACTACAGGGAACATGAGAGAGGAATGGAGAAATGTGAATCTACAACACAGCCTGAATCATGACAGAGATACTAACCTTTACACTCACAGAACACTGTCCACAGCATACCAGCATGGTCCCCGCCCTTACAATCTGAAAGGGCAACGCCTATCCCACATACCCTTTTATAGCACTGACCTGAAATCACAGTGAGAACTGCAATCAGTACACAAGTGGCTGTATGCAATTAGCAAATGCTGGCTTACAATTGGTGCAGAGGCCATCACATGGACCTATGCAGATAACTACAAAAGCATCCAGTACTAACACTCCACACATGCAATACATTCATTGCACTGTCTGGAAGCAGACAGGGGGAGAGAAAAAGTGAGAGAGAGAGAGAGAGAGAGAGAGAGAGAGAACAAAAAAAAAATGATACACTGTGACTCTGTCACCCGAAGCTGTCAGCAGTGACAGTAGCAGCAGCAAGCAGAAGCAGTGGTAACGCAACCAGCTGCGACAAACACAGGTAATGAAAGTAGCAGGTTAATAGTGTGCATACTGTGAACCCTCCAAATGTGTCATAGGTCTGTATCTATAGGTATGTCCATGTGATATGTTGTGTGTACGTAGTTCCACCAAAAGGGGATGACCATACATTACATGTCAATCAGTCTTAGGCCATGATCCTGGCAGCAGTTGTCTGTGCGTTGCCCCAGCAATGGCTGTAGTGACTGCTTTGAAAGGTCAGCCAGGTTCAAAAGGCAGGATCAGCCCATCACAAAGGCACACTGGCTGGGAACAAGTGTCTGCAGGTACCCGATATCACTGCATATGCATCTCATACTGCATAATTCCATAGCTTAGCAGACCAGGCCAGTTATGCATATGATGTGGTGGTTCCCAGGGTCAGTCGAGGTGCCTCCTTAGTGGTGTGGGACCACTGTCGCTGTATGCCACTGTCCAGGTACATATCTTGTAGTATGGCCAAGATAAATTATCAGTGTTATATGCGGTTGTATGTCCACTCAGAGTGCAGGTAGCACACATCCAGGGATACCATGAGGTCACAGTGATGCTGTGTGTTCTGCTCTGCTGAGGGCGGCCCTCACCTGGACATGTGAGATGATGGGGAGGTTACATACAGCTGTGATAACTATTTCAACTGGTGGGGGAGAAGGAGGGGGGATACATGCACCGAACATGTCTGCAAGACTGTTGCCAATATCCGTGTGTTTGGTGAATGTTAAGTAGGTGTGTATTAACACAGAGCATATCTGAGGCATGTGGTCCATATGTGTAACATGACTGAAGAAGGCCTTGTGGTCATCCATAGTGTTTGTGGCCATTTCCCTCCCAGAGTAGGCCGTGGCCATTGTTATGACAGACCGTAGTGTAGTACCAGTGCTGACCACAGATGCCTTCCCTTAATGTGAATGTGCTCTGTCCTGCAGTAGCCTCCTGCTATTGTTATACAATCTGCCTCTGTCTGGGGTCCACCGGACAAGATGCCTAACCTTTGTGCATAGGGTCTGGGTTAGAAATGCAAGTGTGCAGGTGTGCCTGTGCCCATGTGTGCATGTGAGCATGTGTGCATGTGTGCAGGTGTGCCTGTGTCCACGTGTGCATGTGCATGTGTGCCTGTGTCCACGTGTGCATGTGTGTATGTGTGCATGTGTGCCTGTGTCCACGTGTGCATGTGTGCATGTGTACACGTGACCACGTGTGCATGTGTGCATGTGTCCATGTGTGCATGTGACCACGTGTGCATGTGTGCATGTGTCCACGTGTTCATGTGTCCACATGTGCATGTCTGCATGTGTGCATGTGTGCCTGTGTGCATGTGTGCATGTGTGCATGTGTGCCTGTGTGCATGTGTCCACGTGTGCATGTCTGCATGTGTGCCTGTGTCCATGTGTGCATGTGTACATGTGTGCCTGTGTCCATGTGTGCATGTGTGCCTGTGTCCATGTGTGCATGTGTGTATGTGTGTAGAAGTGCATCACTGGTAACAATGTCTGGAGACTGTAAACTGTGTTTCCTGTCTTCCTCCCACAGGTTCTGGTGCTCCTCTGGTGACCTGCAGCAGGGAACCTAAATCTTGTGCCATGGGTATTGGTAATGATGATATTTGTGTAATGGTACAGGAAGGTGTGTCAGGGTCTGCCATTGGTCAGCCAATTGACAGTACACAGCTGTCAACCCCATCATTGCGCACAGTCATCCTGCCAGTACATCCTTTGTCACCATTGTCCCTAGGTGATGGACAGAATACAGTGGGCATAGACCAGGGTAATGTGGTACCTGTGGCACATGCGTCCCCACACAGCAGCCATAGGCAGGGTCCTCCGATAGTACCACACAGACAGTTGCCCATGGGTTCTCGTGGGAGCATCCGTGGGCGTACTGCCTCTGTCCGATGTGCCCAAAGAGGTCTGTCAACCTCAGCTATGTTTCGGACTGTCATGCAGGCACAGTCGCATATGGAAAGGTACACCAGACAGGGTCTGAGGGAGCTGAGAGCATGTCGCACAGCCATGACAGACAGTATGTGTGACATTGCGGATGCTATATGTAATTTCACCGATGTCATAGACAGACGTTGTGGGGACATATTACAGAAGTTCCACAACCAGATGTCCATGAGCCAGGGCAATTTTGGGCGTTTGCGGCGTCGACATGGCCGTATGCCGGCAACAGCAGCAGCTGGCAGTCGGGGTGGACGACAACAGGCTCGCGCATGCCCCCATAGTGCCAGCAGCAGCCCCAGCAATGCTGGGTCTGTGCTGTCATCGGAACGCCCCAGGAGACCACGTGCACATGGCTCTGGACAGTCCCAACAGGGACCTGTGTCCAGTCAACACACTCCCGCTTCTGATGACAGTACCCAGTCTGGCTTAGTACTAGATACAGTCCGTACCACCCTGCCAGTCACAGGTACCGTGTGCATGCCCACAGACACTGATCTGTATGACCTGCCAGGTGCCATCTGTGGCTGTCCACAAATGCATGTATATGGCAGCCATGAGGTGGAACTGTGTGCGTGCATACACACATGCAAAATGTTAACACCTAGGGCAACCACATACACGCACACACTGCACCAACACTTCCCCACCCTGTACTGCTGCCCCTCACAAACACACATACACACACATGTCAATTGGTGGTATCAGTGGCTGACTCAGGCATACCTAATCCACACCCTGTGCATATGATGACACTGTGCCACCTCCTGCAATCTCCAACATCATTGCGGGAACAGGTAAACATGTTGCTGATGCACAGGGTGACTACATAGAAGTGTATTAGTAGTATCATGTTGGTAACAGTACAGTGTGCTGCTATGACTGTGTGTATATCCCAGCATGCCTGCTGCAGTAACTGTATGAATGTCCTGAATTGTTATCTGCACCCATAGTACATACCAAAGTGTAACAGCTGCACATAATTGCATGCCGGTGGTAAGGTTGTCAACAGATAGCCACATACATGGGTAGCACAGGGGGAAAGCTAACGCAAGTAGTGATATGCAATGGTGGACATGTACAGTAATGGTGTCAAGTTGCCCACAACGACTATGCCATGTGGATGTTCGCATGTAGATATGTGTGCAGTACCAATGTAATCCAAATCACAAATAACTATGACATAATATCAGTTCTACCATGGGCATCTGCGCTGTGTATTCCTGGGTACATGTTGATAGTGCCTACATATTTGCATTGTTACTTACTGTTATTGTTACCCCTTCTTTGTTGTACAATGCACTACTTCCAGCCCTGTTTACTGTAGCTTTGTTTGCATGCATGTTTGCTTGTGGTTCCCTGGAACACTGCTTGCACCTGCAATGCAGAGTTACAGTGCTTCTGTAGACTTCTAGTGACATCTGCATAGCGTACGATACGTATGTCAACTTTACACATGACAGAATGTCACTGTCTGTCCTGTACGCATGTACATTGCCTGTGACACATTGCACATGTCTTACCTGGCATTTACCCACGTGTGCAGTCATATATGCCAGTGCTATGAAACAGTAGCGGTACACCCACACATACACACCTTCAGTATGTTGTTCCCCATTGGCCCTATGTGTTGGTACTCACCATGGCAATCACACTACTAGGGTAGCATGTGCAAAGGTAACCTGTGAATCACCTCTATGGTCCAGTTGTGGTTTATGTGAGTCATGTGGCAATGTCACAGCTGCCACATGTATGCAGTCAGCCATCACCTTTGGCCAGGAATGTACAACACATGTGTGGGATGCCACCACACAGCCAATCTGGGGACTGGGCTCTCTGAACCCAGTAATGCCATACCCTGTCCGGTGGCATGTCATATATACTTCATCCTGGACAAACTTCAACCCCAATCCCTGCTGCTACTATTGATAAAACCCCTGAAGATGTTTCTGATAGTTTTGACCAATTCTTTACTGAGACATTTCAGGCCTGAGCTAGCCATCTACCTCCTAGCTCCCCTGGTCCTGAAAGTAGCACCCCTAGAAACCTACTTGCGTTCAGCTGCCAACCAGTCACCACTTCTCTTCTCTGTACCTTGAATGAAACAGTGAAACCCACTACACTTTCTGCTGATCAACTCCCTGCCGAGTACCTATCAAAATCAGATGATGCTATTGCTTACCCCGTCTCAAAAGTAATCAAACGGACCATGGTAGAATCTAAATTTCCCACCATCTGGAAAATATCATACGTAATCCCACTTCACAAAGGAGGCAGCTCTACTGAATTCTCCAATTATAGGCCAATAGCTATACTCTCTCCACTTGCAAAGATTATGGAAACTTTATTCATAGACAATTCATGCACCACCTAATCCAAAATCGCCTTATGGCAGACACTCAACATGGCTTCCGTCCTCATCACAGCACTACTTCAGGCCTCCTAGCCTTTACTAACACCATAAACCATACTTGCAACACTAATTATATATCCTCAGCCATCTTTTTGGATCTTTCCAAGGCATACGATATGGTTGATCACCAACTTGTAATCCACACCCTGCAAACATTCTGTCTAGATACTGGAGCCTTCCAATGGTTTCAATCCTACCTGCATGGTCGACAGCAGCCTGGCCTCTGGCAGAGCAAACTCTCTAACCTTCTACCTAACACCCTCAGAGTACCACAAGGCTCTATATTAGGGCCCTTGCTGTTCTCCATCTTCATTAACTACCTTTATACTGTCATCCCAAAAGTCAGCTGTATCCAATATGCTGAAGACTCTACTCTGATCTGCTCAGCCACATCTCCAGTAGAGTTATGGTCAGCTACCCAGACCACCTTTAATACAATAGAAAACAGGCTTTCTGAACATTGTCTGATCCTAAATCCCAAATAAACTAAACTGCTGTTATTTCACCAACATGTAGGTCTACCGCTTTCACCTTTACCATAACATCAACTGATGGCACAATAATCTCCCCTGACCCATCTACTAAACTATTAGGTGTCATCATAGACAATAATCTCAAATGTGACCTACATGTTAACCAAATTATCAAAGCCATCAATAAAAAACTAGGGTCACTTTACAGAATAAAAGCCTTCCTAGCCCCTCCAGCTAAAAGTGCCATAGCTCGCTCACACCTTCTTTCAACCTTTCTGCATGCATTCCTTCTACTCTCGAATATGAACAAGACTGTCCTTAACAAACACTCAATTTGCTACAACCACATTGCCAGGATTGCCACTGGGCTGCCTTTTAGGACACATCATTGCATCAGTCTAAATCAGCTTGGTTGGCTTGCAATACCCAGCCTAATACCGTATAACCAACTGATTATGGCCTATAAAATCCTCTATAATCCGGACAATACTCCTGCACTTCAAATATTATCACCCCCTATAACAATCCTAGACTGCTTCGATCCTCTAACAAACTACTAATTCAGACTAGCAAATTTAATAACACAGCCGGTGATTCTCTCTTTGCAAACTCTGTAAGTAGATCCTGGAACTCACTTCCAGCTGATATTACCTTACTTTCCACCTTAGGTCAATTTAACACTAGACTCAAACAACATTTGTCACTTAACTGGCTATGTCAATGTATCAAGCCTGGCTAACTCGAATGTGTAAAATCTGTGAACCAGTTTACTGTGTAATTTAATTTAATCCTGACTTGTGCTCAGGACTAACATTAACCTGTGGAACATGTTTAACTTGCTTAATTATGTAATCTCTGTAAATAATCAGTTTGTAATATGTAATGCTGGTATTATGTGATGCTGTATCTGCTTACCCTTGTAGCTTTTCTTCCCGGGCCTCCCCTGGAAATGGACATGCATCCAGTCGGACTATCCCAGTCAACAAATGTAGGATAAATAAATAAATAAATAAATAAAATATATTACAGTGTCTACAATACAAGTCAGACATTGACACGCACTGACAGCATACTGAACACACTGGGGCATACGTGGAGACTCAGAATAGCATCCTGCCTGAGCATCACACACCTCCGCAGCTGGCACACAGGCATATGTTCCGTCTGAACAGAGCACATGCCACACATGGCACACACATCCCCTGTGCCACACACTCACAGCCTGTAGGGCTACACAACACACCTGCTACAGACGTGTCAGGTACCTGTCTTGGGTGCTGCACTGGGGTCCCACTCAACAGGCTGTATCTGGTGAAGGTCACAGTGATATGCCTCAGGGGCACTATGGTCCACCACAGAACACATGCATACAGGTCAGTCAGAGGCATAGACACATATGACTCACTCATTGACCATGCCAGTATGGCTGACCTGAGACATACCTCCCTGGACTACATGATAGGGAACATAGAATGGATCTCTCAGCATGTGGCACAGGCCAGTATGAGCCTGATCTTGGTTGCCAACATACCCTCACCAGGTATGCTACCACTATATGTGGGAAGGGTGTTGTATGTCTACATTATGCTCAGTCTCCACTGTCATTCATAGGGTATCCGCTGGCTGTCAACGTGTGCTTACATGCTAGGAAGCCACAATGATGTGCAAGGGTCATCTTGCACGTGACACCCATGGCCCGATGTATAATGGCAAACCTCCTTGGTACACACATACTGCCTTATGCTGCAGGACATGGTTTACATAGCCACCTCCATGGGTATCACACAGGTTAGGACACTAACAGTGCTGCTACACAACAACAGCAGTGTACACCGGAAGATGCATGCACCAGACACTGTCCTCAGCACGGTGAACTGCAATGTCTGTGCAGTACCAGATTCCTGATTCATGGCTCACAGGTGTTACCCATCACTGACAAGTTATGCCCCATACCATGCCTGTCGTCCCCTACACATGTAACACACATGGACAGGGGGGTGGTATCCCAAGGTATCACAGATACACAAACCTCCAGGTTGTTGGCACAGCACAAAGCATCAGGGCCTAATCATGTGCAGCTAACAGTGTGTCGGACTGCCATCTGGTTCATAGCCTGGCACACAACCCCCATACACAGGAAGACCACCTATCCTCCATAACAACACTGGCAATATGACAGTCTCAAGAACTGTGTTTATATGGCTGGACTGCATCCAGCCAAATATTGTGCGTGAGCACTACTGTAGCTACAACACACTAGTTGAAGGGTTCACAGCATGTGGTCACTGAATTGCAGTGGAATGACATGTTACCACTACCACAACAGGTGGGAACATGCAGCACCTATACATTGACTACTTGAACACTATATGGGCCAGACCAGATGTGTATCCCCTGCTGTAGGTATTTTACAATATACACCCACACTGTATAGAGACATACCACGTGCGGACCCTGCACAGTAAGACACAGTCATATTGGTATATATTGCAAATACCATTTATCCACTCGAGGCATGTGTCAGACATGGTAACTACTGCAGGTCACAGGTATTTATGTGTATGTGTCACACACATACATCATGTCTGCAATGCCATTACTGGTTAGGCAATGGCATGCATTGTTATGTACAAAGACCCACACAAGGTCATACTGTGTGACACAACCACACATGGCAGTTGTGGGTTACCAAAACATACCTATCTGTACTCTGACAATGGTAATAGACACAGTAGCAGAGCGCACTATTGGCATTACTAGCCAACTAGCCCTGTTTGGCTGTGCTGATAGTGTGGTGACATCCCCTGTGTTTACTGGGGGAATATGCAGCATCTGGTGTATTGTAGTATTTGCCAAAAGGATCTGTTCTCTCACACTTGCATTTACACACACCCTACTTTTGCAGGATTCATTCCCCTGCCTAATTACGTCACGACATGTGCGAAAGACGCATTAGCGAAGCGCACTATTCAGATTACTAGATAGTTTCTCTTCTCTGGCTGTACTTATAGGGTGCTGACAACATCAGTAATTTGAAAAGGTAATGTGCATCAGGTAGTGTGATCTCCTGATTGCCAAAACTAACATGTTTTTCATACGGAAATGCACACACACAAACTCCTCACATCCAAACATACACACATGCCATTTACAGGTTTCAAACTCCTACCTATTTACATTACAACACTCGGGAGAAATGCATTAGCAGAGTGCATTATTCGAATTACTGGGATGTTTCCCTTCTCCTGCTGTACTTATAGGGTGCTGACTTCACCTGTGTTTAGAAAGGGGAGTGTGCATCCTGTAGTGTGTTCTCCCAGTTGCCAAAAGAGACATTTCCCTCACACAAAAGTGCACACACACTAACAACCCTCATCCAAACACACACACTTGCAGGATTCAAACCACTACTTAACTATGTTATGACACTCGAGACAGACGCATTACCAGAGTGTGCTATTCGCAATACTGGGAGGCATTTATTCTCCTGCTGTACTTATAAGGTGCTGACATCATCTGTGTTTAGAAAGGGGAGTGTGCATCCTGTAGTGTGTTCTCCCAGTTGCCAAAAGGGACATTTCCCTTGCGCACACTAACCCCCCTCATCCAAACACACACACTTGCAGGATTCAAATCACTACCTAACTATGTCATGACACTCGAGACGGACGCATTAGTGGAGCACGCTATTCGTATTACTGGAAGGCTTCCCTTCTCCTGCTGTACTTATAGGGTGCTGACATCATCTGTGTTTAGAAAGGGGAGTGTGCATCCTGTAGTGTGTTCTCCCAGTTGCCAAAAGGGACATTTTCCTCACACGAAATTGCACACACACTCACCCCCCTCAATCAAACATACACTCTTGCCATTTGCAAGATTCAAACCACTAGATAACGACACTCGAGACAGACGCATCAGCAGAGCACACTATTCGCATTAATGGGAGGCTTCGCTTCTCCTGCTGTACTTATAGGGTGCTGACATCATCTGTGTTTAGAAAGGGGAGTGTGCATCCTGTAGTGTGTTCTCCCAGTTGCCAAAAGGGACATTTCCCTCACACAAAAATAAACACACACTAACCCCCTTCATTCAAACACACAGACTTGCAGGATTCAAACCACTACCTAATTATGTCATGATACTCGAGACAGACACATTAGCAGAGTGCGCTATTTGCATTACCGAGAAGCTTTCCTTCTCCTGCTGTACTTATAGGGTGCTGACATCATCTGTGTTTAGAAATGGGGAATGTGCATCCTGTAGTGTGTTCTCCCAGTTGCCAAAAGGGACATTTCTGTCACACAAGATTGAACACACACTAACCCCCCCGCATCCAAACCCACACACTTGCCATTTGGAGGATTCAAACCACTACCTATCTATGTTATGACACTCAAGACGGACGCATTAGCGGAGCGCACTATTCGCACTACTGGGTGGTTTCCCTTCTCCTGCTGTACTTATAGGGTGCTGACATCATCAGTGTTTAGAAAGGTGAATGTGCATCCTGTAGTGTATTCTCCTAGTTGGCAAAAGGGATACTTCTTTCAAACAATCTTGAACACACACTAACCCCCTCTACACACACACTGAGCATATACAGGATTCAAACCCCTACCGAACGATGTTATGACATTTGAGAAGGATGCATTAGCGGAGCGAGCTATTCACATTACTGAGTGGATTCTCTTCTCCTGCTGTACTTATAGGGTGCTGACATCATCAGTGTTTAGAATGGGGAATGTGCATCCTGTAGTGTGTTTTCCCAGTTGCCAAAAGGGACATTTCCCTCTCACAGCCTTTCACACACACAAACCCCACTCATCCACACACACACACACACACACTGAGCATTTGCATGATTCTAACCCCTACCTAACTATATTATGACACTTGAGGGAGACGCATTAGTGGAGCGCACTATCTGAATTACTGGGAATCTGTTCTGCACCTGTAGTATTTATAGGGTGCTGACATCTTTATTTCTACAGAGGTATGTACATGTAGTACTACCTGTCAGGTGGGGGATAGCATATATATGCATTTGCAGCCACCTACGTCAGGGTCAGATATGCACAATGCACTGGCAGGTTATGTTCTATACCATGCTTTGGGACCACAGGACCTGTAACACACAACACAACCAGTCCAGAACACCACACCCACATCCAGGACACACACTTAGCTTCCCTGGGAACAGTGCCAGGATATGCAGGTGTTCACATACACCATTCCAGTTGTTAACATCAGGTACAGGCATATTGTGTGTGAGAACTACTCAGGCCTCTACCACTTTACCCTACAGCCACTACAATTTGTGGGTCCATGTGCTATGGCAGAACCACACACCACAGCCACATGGGGGAATACATATTGCACCTGTCCATCTGCAACATGGGTACTCACTGTTCCACACCAGAGGTAGACCACCATTGTTGATATCTGACCATACCCACCTTTCCCTGGACATCCATATCCCATCTCCACCCCCAGGCAAGGTTGTCACTGCACACAAACTGTATTTAGCACAAGCAGACTCTACACTTGTGTAGACTGGGGTGGACGACTTCAGAGGACCCATGCTGGAGGACTACACTGGCCACTCAGCATAATCCTTGACAATTGCATTCTATGAGCATGTGTACGGCTTGCATTGGTCATGCTATCCCACATATACCCATGGCTGCTCCACAACAAGACACCTGTCAGCTGTACACCAGCCATATATGCGCCTTACAACAGACAGAGTGACCTAATACATTGCAGAGCTGTAGCCCACAGAGGGAGGACATCTGTGAACAGTTCCGGCATGGCACTTCATTCACACATACTCATTACAACACAGTGTTGACAGTGGAATCGTCCAGAGAATGCAGATATCTGTTATTGATGGACACCTACTGTCAGAGATCCTCAGCAACCCTCTCACAGCACACACTGACAACATGGCTGTGGCTTAGCACATTCAATCCCTGGGACCTCCACGGTGCCCCTGCTTGACAGAGGCACAGCTCACTAGCCTCACATGTTGCCTTCTGTGACCTACTTTCCAGTGGCACAGTAGCCTACTATCCTGGGGATGCAGATGCCAAGCACACTCTGGCTGAGCTGTCATTCCCTAGGGCAACAAGCCTAGTATTGACCTCTACACCCATATGTTCAATTGTCAGATGCACAATATTTGTTGTGCTGTTCTGCTGTTTGCAGGTCTTTATTGCCATAGCATTCCCTGTTCCTATGACCAACTTGTATATCTGTGGAAGATGTTTGCATATGATGGCGATCCACTATATCACTTATGTCTCTGTAGTCATTTACTGTGTGCACTGGGCTGATTGCTGTGTTGTGGTTGGTTCCTGGACTGACACGTACAAATACCAGATATGTGCGGCCAACTGCTAAATGGAGATATGGCCTAAGTGTGTGAGCATGCCCAGTTCAGCCTTTCCATGGCATGTTGTCTGACATATGCCTCATTTATCAAAGTGTGCGAGCATGCCCAGTGTGAGCTTTCCATATATTGCACTCTGAAGTCCACCACATATTTGGGCGTGTGTGAACTTCAACAATATCTCACGTTTATGGTTGTGTGTTGGGAGTCATGTTGTGTATTAACTGGCCAACTGCTTCATGTCTGCCACAAAGGGATTAGACTGTGCCTGCAGTGATTGCATGGGATACTTTGCAGACAGTTCTCAACATACTTTCATAATGACCTAACACTGTAGTACCGTATAGTGTACTGGTTCAGTACTTTCACTGTGGTGGACAGTATCCTGGGCTTTAGTCCTATGACTGCTTGACATCTTCATAGTGAGCACAACAGACTGTGTAGGGGCCAGTTGTGCACATATGACCATGTTGCAATATGTTCAGATATGGACTACCTACACCAGGCTCGTCCAACATTGCTAGTGTATTCCACAACATGGGTGGACATTGGCAAACACTAGCGATGTTCCCTAGGCCATTTCCAATGCTAGTCACAGGGTGTGTTTGTCCTTCGACACACATTGTAACTGGAGTTTGCCATGACATATGTCATGGTTAGTATACTGTGCCCTGTCTACCTCTGACATAACAGTGATACCCAGGGTTAACCTGCGATCTCCCATACACTCATCAAGATTCCTCTTGAGGGGTGTCGATATGTGGCTCTCTGGCTGACCTCTACCAGGAGTTTACTGAAGAGTGGGGGTGCCTTCTGTGTTCTGGATCATTCTGTACAGCTTGTCCTATGTATGTCAGTGCTGGGGTTCAGGTCTCTCATGAGCATAGCTCACTGCCATTCAGATTGTACAAGGTGCAACATGTTCATTCATTCCAGGTTGGACATGGCTTCATACATCAGGCACAGCTTTCCTGTAGCTGGGAAGGATGGTGGTGTGTGGGGCTGCAGTTTGTTTACTCAGGCAACACATGGTATCTGTTCATGCTCTTTGCTACCCCTGGTGGGGTACTGTTGTGGACTTTACAGTTGATGGAGGTGTCTGCTGCGGTATATCCCACAGCGGCTATTGTAGTCAGTTGTGACGCTGATGGAGGATGGCTGCAGAGCCACAGTGAGTTTCCTTTATCTACATCTGCCAACCTTCATGTTTGGGTGGGTATATGGTACATGTTTCTGTGAACACTACAGCCACATGTTTGTCCAGTGCAGGATATTTATCACCTTTTGTACCCAGGTCTCACATTACATGTTAGGTACCTCATGGGTTAACACCTGTGTGGTAATTTGGGGGCACTTACTGTATATTCACGGTGGTTGTCTATACACAGTTCTGCAATTACCTTGCAGACATGGCTATGGCTACAGTTGTCTGTTTGTAGGTGGCCCTTTTGTGGGTTGCTTGTGTCAGCTGGGGGTCGGATATGGTGGGCTGTTTGTACTCCTCTGCATACATGTTCAGTCACAGTCCTTCCATGTTGGCCTACACCTATGGGACATATATACAGAACGGGGGTGGGGGGGCCAAGGCCAGACCTTGTGGGATGCCACTCATATCCGCTTTGTAGTCTGACATGGATGCGGCATGTCTGACCATGTCAGTTCTGTCCTTGGTCTGGCTTGCAACCCCCCTACTGACATAGGGGTATATATTTAAGCTGCTGAACATATCCATACTGAACTCGTACGGTATTGTCTAGAAGCATGTGCACGGTCCAGCTATGCTGTGTGGACCACATTGCCCTCATCAATGACCTTAATGACTGCTTCAAATGGATCAGACATGTTTAGGGGCAGGTTCTGCAGTTACGACAGCCACACTGTGTAGGGTCCAGTATCAGTAGGTCCACAATAGCCTTCTGTCTGCGGTACATACTGATCCTTTCCATAGCTGTGCAGAACAAGCTTGTCAGGATCCTGGGGTGGTAGTTTGGAGTATCCATTCAGGCAACACCTTTGTTGTAATGGGCCACTGTTGTTGTACACTGCTCTTTGGGCACATATCCTGTGGTAAGGCTGACATTGGGCAGTAGTGTGATTTGGCCTTCCATTATTCTTGGAGTCCATGTTGGCCTCAGCACAGGACACCATCACATACCTTTGCTGCTGTGTGTTCTGCTTTGCAGATGATGGCTGTTACCTCAGCATCTGCAATGTCAGGGGACCATCAGTCTGCTGGGATAGGTATTTTGCACTTGGGGTGTTTGCACTACACCTGACAGGTTGTATGTTAGCAATATGTGTGTGTGTTTGGTATGTTGTTTGTAATATCTGTGTGATTCAGAGCATATCTGTGGATGCCCAACATGGTTCCTACCATCAGTTGGGTAACCCTTGTGATTATCATTAGTGTCCTGTACGTTTTGTATCTTCATAGGTTCATGGGTTCATACTAGGCTATACACCCTAGGCCATTAGTAAGCATAGCCAGAGTGTGTGTGTCTTTCGCCACCCCTTGCTATGTTCAATTATGGCCATTTTTGAAGTTCTTCACTGTGCCTCTGTCTGGTCGTGACACAGTGAGTACCCCCAGTATACATGTACGGTCATCCATCCACTTGACAATATTCCTGTTGAGGGGTGTCAGTGAGGGGCTCTGCCTACCATGGATTGGGATCCTGTTTCTGGGTGTGGGGAGCCTCTGGGTTATGTATCTGTCCCTCCAGCACATCTTATTTCATTATGTGTTGAGGATGACATCTGTGACTCTCACAGCTCCAATGGCTTTGATCTCCTGTGGTGGAGCATGTCCATTACTCCTGTGTTGGACATGGCCTTGTACAACAGACATACAATGCCTCTGTGTAGGCAGTGTGTGACTGCAGTCAGCTGGGGTGTCTACAGCCAGGCAGCATATGACATATATTTCACACCCTTTATCCTGTTGGTGGGGTAACTATGAGGTCTTCCGAACCACTGCAGGTGTCACGTACGGTACATCCCATATGAGTCATTGTACTAGATTATGGGTCTGATAAGGGAACAGTACAGTGGCACAGTGACCTCTGTTGATGTTGATGTTAATCCTTTCATGATACGGTGTCCAGTATCAACAATCTTCATAGCCACATTGGCATTGTGGGTGTCACATGACAGATTAATGTCGATCTGTGTCCCTAGGTCCCTGATTACTCCTTGCATACATAATGGTTTGACACCTATGTGGTAATTTGTGTGTACCTTGTCTGGTATTTGGTGGAACATTCATACTGTCCAGTGTCTTCGGATGTCTGGGTGGAGTTCTTGTGTGTGAGAGTGTGGTGTGTCGCATGCTACAGACTGTACAGCAGTTTTGACTACAGTTATGTGCACATGGGTGGTCTCCGCTGCTTTGTGCATTGTCAGTTACCTAGCAATATGGGTGTCTGTGCTGCATATGGATACCCCCCCCCCCCTCATTTGATGTTTTGGTGCAGGTGTTGGGGCCATGACACATGATATGTGGTATAACCTAGTAGTGCTGGTGTGCTATCACTAGGCTTGCAGCAGGCTTCTGTCACTGCACAGACATCAATGTTCTCCATAATGGGAAGTGCCTCAGGGGCATGCATATTGCAGTTTACACATCTGGCATTGGTCAGCATTACCTTTATGTTTCCTACCACTTATGTTTTCCGTGGTGGTGGGTAGTCTTTTTGGCCTTGCCTACATACGGCTCTATGGAGGCGGCAAAGGCCTTATCCAGTATCCAGACGCACATGGGTAACAGCTGCAAGCCATCCCTGGAACAGCAGCATGGCTTGTCATGCTTGACATCTCAAGCAGACAGACGTTAGACCCTCTTGGACTGACAGCTGTAACTGTGCCAGCTGTTAAATATGAGCATTCTGTGTTTGTACTGTGGCATCATTCTTGGTAAGGGTTGGATGCTGCACACAGCCAGTGTCATACCGCCCTGGGGTACATACTCAGCGGGACCATCCATGTCTCTTTTGATGTTGACCAGGGAGGTACATCTCAGGTAATTCACACCAGCATGGACATTGAGTGCATCATATTTCTGCTTGCTTTGGGGTGACCTGCGTATGTGGCATTTTGTGGCAGCCTACAGGCAGCTTACTCTACCCTTTCCCTTGTTCAGTCTGGTGAGTGGGACAGCAGTGTGTCTGCCTATACAGACACCTATTACGACTGTATCAGGCATGTTGTTTCTCCTTCTGGCCTGTGACTGTTTGGCACACCAGCTTTGCGTACTATTCGTTGCATGTGCTATGTTTGAAGGTTGTGGTTGCTTGTGATCTGCTTTGGAGGCTTCTGTTGGTGTGGTGTGTTTGTAATTAAGGCCTCCGGGAATATTTGTCTGTGTTTATGTGTTTGGTTTACAGTTGTGGTAGGTCTATGTGGGACTGGGTTTGTGGTGTATGTGGTTACCTTCTCCTCCTGACTAGTTTTGACAGTACTGAGTTGGTGGAGCTCTACCTCTGGTTTGGATACATGGATGCATCTATCACATATATTTGTATTTATTGGGGGGTGTTGTGGTTGTCTGTGTACTTGGGACTGGTGTCACATTGCCTCTGGTTTCACAGATTCTACTTGTTGTGGCTGGACTTAGTGGATTGTATGTGTGGACATATGTTATTGCCATACTACTGGTCAGTGATTACTTCCCTTTTTATGTTTGCTCTATCATGTGGTAGCTTCCTCATTCTCTTGCATGGTTTGGTAATGGTTGGAGTCCAGCATGCCAGATGCCTGCGTGTATGGCATTGTGTGTTGTTGTTATTTGTGATTGCATACTCCAAGCATTCCTGGCTGTGTTCATGGAATACCTGTATAACATGTTCTGTGGTGTGTCCCATATTCTGCACGTGCACAGGGCCTTTTGTGGATTCAACATCGGTTTTGAGGGCTGCAACCTATGCTTTACACATGTTTTTCACTGTGGTATTCTGGCCAGGGACTGGGGTCAGGATGTGTATATCCAGTGTGATTACTCTATGGTCTGGTCTGCCCAGTGAGGGGTACATTTCTCATCTTGCCATCCAGTACACATGTTGCTGATTATCACATCCAGTATGCTCACCCCTCTTGTGGGAGAGGTACATTGTTCCTGGGCATTTTGGTTTATGGAATCTGGGTAATTTTCTCCTACTGTGTTGGTGCTAGTATAATGCTCCCGGTGTATGTCTGGGTATTTTCAGTCAAGAAATATAATGTGGTTTGGGGGGCTTGATATATTCATGTATTCCGACATAGGCCAGGTGCAGTTCCTGGTATTAGGACAGTAGTCTGTAGCAGGCTATATACTGGGAGGCGGTTTTAGCCATTGGTATTTGACCATGGCTAATCCATGCTGCTTCTTGTTGTGGTACCAACATGGGGGTGTGGTTATCCTTACCATTTCTTGCTAGTCACCCTCCTTTTGTAGCTTGTTCCATGTTTTGCGGCTGTACAGCACAGTATGAGGTGTGACCTGGTAGTGTTAGGGTGCTGATGTGAGCCTTGATCCAGTTCTCTATTACAGGACTGGTATCTACATTCTCCATACTGTGTGCATTTACACTGCACACATCTTGCTGTTTATACATCTGTCATTGGGTAGCATTACATCTAGGTTCCTATCCGTTGTAGAACCTATGAAGGTGGGTTTGTGTTTTGAGACTTACCTATTCAGGGCATGCTGTGGGTACTGACAGCCTTTGCCAGTATCCATGGGGCATGGCATGATAGGTGCACACCACCCCTAGCAGGTGGTGCATCATGTCAAGCTCCGCATGTCTACCCAGCCTGAAACACATTGGCTCCCCTTTGACTAACTGCATTAATTCAGCAAGTTATTGCACTTGATCATCCCATCATCATTTTGTGGCTTCATGCTTGGTGAGGGTGGATGTTAGTCAGGGTGCTCAGGTGTGCATATAGTACATGGTGTTACATTACTTAACACACAGCATTCATGCCTCAGGTGGTGCTGCAGGGCTGCCTCTGTCAGATGCGCATATTACACTTCCCAGTACATGTTTGTGAGCAGGTCATGTCATTTTAGGTATCCATGTTATTATTTCAGTGAGTCAGAGGGGGTTTAATTCCCAGGGTTCCTACTGAGCCAGAGTATGTGCTATGCGTTGCCTCTTTGCCAAGGCCAGGGCATACTGGGCACGCCTCCTTCTGCCTACTGGGGCAGGCTCAGGTTGTTCCTCCTCCGAGTCATACTCTGCCTGTGATGGCCTTGGCAATGGTGGGGGGCTATTTGGCCCGGCCCTATGCTGGTCCTGCTGCAGCTGTTTTCGCAAGATTATATTATGTAGCATAGCACATACCATGACAATTTGGGCACATGTAGTTGGTGTGTACTGCAAGGCTCCACCAGATGTGTCCAGACACCGGAACCATGACTTGAGCAGCCCAAACACACACTCTATTACATTACGTGTTTGTGCATGTGCCTCATTATGGCGTTCCTGTTCAGGTGTGTGTGCGTTTCTGATGGGTGTCATCAGCCACGGCTCCAGTGCATAACCTGCATCCCCCACCAGGTGTCTGTGTGGGATGTCCCCATTGGCAAATGTCTGGTACAGCTGCGTCAAATGCCAGATGTGGGATTCATGGTAACTCCCAGGGCAGCCAGCACACACATTCATTATTATGCCCTGGGCATCACACACAACCTGGCAGTTGATGGAGGGGAAGCCCTTGCGGTTAATGTAGGCCCTACCCCGCTCACCGGCTGGTGCTTTGATGCGTATGTGCGTGCAGTCTATTGCACCCAGTACCTCAGGGTATTCCGCTATTTGCTGGAAGAGACGCATATTGCTGGCCAATACCTCACGGGCATTGGGGAAATATACATGATCACCGACATGTGCTGACATGGCATCCAGGAACTGGTGCAGTACCCTGGAGGCTGATGCCTGTGATATCCCCATCATATCGCCAGTTGGTCTCTGGAAGGTACCTGTTGCTAGTATTCTTAGGCCAACACATACCTTGGTTTCCACTGGGATGGGTTCCCCTCTGTTGGTTCTGTGTGTGAGGCGTGGCCTGCACAGCTCAACAATTTGCTGCAGGAGCTCTCTGTCCACTCTATAGCTCTACTATCTCCAGCTCATGTAACCCGTGGTAGGTGACCCTGGGCCTGTACACTCTTCTCTGTCTCCTCACTCTGGGTTGTCTGGCATCATCTGCATTGTCACCACCCTCAGCAAGTCGCCTATGTCTCATTATGACAGCTATGGCAGCCCCTAACATTTCTGCTCTGAGTTAAGCTTTTCCAGTTTTCACTTCTATTAGCTTACTCCTGTCTTGCAGTGTCTCTTAAGGGAAACATCCTGTACTACTGTTTGCAGAGTTTTAAGTGCTGGGCTGGGCTACTATTCTGCCTGTGTAATTGTCTGCTTCTAATTGTTTTCACCTGCTAGCTTCAGCAGTTATCCCTGCTAGCTTCCTATTAATTCTGTTGCTTCCTTTTTCCTCTCTGTTTCCTCAGGGGGAGCAACGTGCATACCATCAGAAACATGCTCACAGTGGCTTACACGCGCGCATACGCGCTTACACAGTTCAGAATCTACTTATTCGGGTTAAAACGCGCGTACACCCGCGCAAACACTGTTACACACCTGCCAACAGCCTCCAACATACTCAGCCTGCCCTACACACATGCACAGTCGCGCAAACAGTGTTAAACATCTCCCAACACGCTCCCACATGCTCAGTCTGCCTTACACACATGCACACTGTCCTACTCGTGCTTCATGGCACGCACACGTGCGCATGCACGCCCAGCAAGAAACTTTGGTGTAAGTAACAGTGTACACCTTCCATTTCTTGACTTTCCCTGACTTATCTAGTGGCACACCTCTTTCCATGATCTGTGCCTGTCATCTGTCATGTTACACTGGCCTCCAATGAACTGCATTTCTTTCTACCATTCCCCCCTGTGATGTCACCTATCTCCTACTCTATTCCTCCCCCTTATGTATCTCTTACACTACTCAGACTGTGCTCATTTGCTATGTGACTGTGAGATTCAGTATCCTAACCCTCATTTACATGAGATTGCCTACTAATGCTTAGTTACATGTCTTAGACTCAGCTTCCCCCCTTAGCAACCACTACATGGTGGCCATGTTGTTTCTGGTCTGTTGGTCCCTGCATTGACATTCCATGTATTGCATGAAACCCACATTTGTGGGTTTATCACCTTCTTTTTTATGGTTTTATACAGCACAGCCTGTTTGCTTGGGGCTGCGCTGGGTTTAAACATCGGCGATCGCTGGAAAAAAAAATTATATTTTTATTATTTTGGCATCGGGTTATATTGCCAATGGCCACATATTTGGCCATTGGCATGCTGCCTGAGTCATATGCACCCTTTTTTGGAGCTGACATGGCTCCGTTGTGGAATTTGCAGAAACGTACTCAGTTGTCAACTGAGTGCATTTCTGCAGCTAAAACGTCTCTTACACGGACTGGTTTCTGCTTCGTGGATCGCTAATATACCTCATTTGCATACCTTTCAGCTGCAAGTGAGGTATTTAGCATGTCCACGCCCAGTCCGTGCAAGAGACATTTTAGCTGGTCTCTTACACGGAGTTTAGGGCTGTTCCTGGATCGCGAGGCTTGCATGGAGTGTTGCACGTCTCTTACACTCCGTGCAAGCCTTCGTGAATCCTGCCCATCATGTTTCTCATCTCTTCTTGTGTTTACTGAGAAAAGTTCCATCTCTTATAATCTCTACACGTACACTTTCCTCTTTAGCTGAAAACTCTTCTAGTGGCTATTTTGTTGACTCCTTCCAGATGTCTTATGTCTCTTTCGTACTATAGCCCCCAGGGAATGCATACACTTCTCAGGCTGTAGCAGCAAAAAGGGGATCACGGCTTTGCTTCTAGAGATTTTTGCCTTGAGGATACTCCCAACCTTTTGTTCTGTTACCACAATCCTTCTTATTCTGATTATAGTTGTCTAGTTAGATGTAATCATTACCCCAAGATTATTTTCCTGCTTTGCTGCCATTATTTAATTTCCATACTTGATACTTCAAAGGCAGAGTTGTTGTAATCAAAGTGCAGTAATTTGCATTTTCTTGCACCAAAACTGTTGTTATGAACAAAGTCCAGTACTTTGCAATTTCCACTAAACATAGACTGTCATATTTTTGAATACTTTGGTCAGTTTTTACAATCTATTAATCCTCCAAATCACTAAAGAATGAACAAGTAGATTGTATTACATATAATGCTTCCGTAGTACAAGGCCCTATGAGTGTACTAATATATTTAAGTATTTTAATCACTTAGGAGTAAATGTGCGCTATGTGGGTAATTCTGGAAGTTAGACTTCCATACGGATATGGAAGGCACCACATTGCAATGTAGATCTTCTTCTTCTTTTGGCTTTTTCTGGTCAGGGGATGCCACAGCGGATCACCTGTCTGTTCATGATTGGCAGTAGAGTTTTTACGGTGTTGAGTTGCCAGCCCGACGCCCAACCTTCCACAGAAGACACACACATGCACTCATGCCTAGGGCCAATTTAGTGTGTCCAATCCACCTACAGCATGTCTTTGGGTTGTGGGAGAAAACCGGAGCACTGGGAGGAAACCCACATGACCACAGGGAGGACATGCAGACTCTGCACAGATGGCACCATACCTGAGGATTGAACTGGAGAACCTCTTGCTGTGAGGTGACAATGCTAACCGCTGCACCACTGTGCCCCCCCCCACATAGCAATGTAGATGAATGTTGTATTTGTCTGTGATCATGCTTAGTGTATATTAATTCTGGTTTATTAAAAGGGAGATGACACAGAAGCTGAATTTTAATATTATACAAGACAGAAATTTTCATCCTACTAGATCTACCTTGCACACCCAACCTTCACCGCAGTGTTACCTCATTAACTAATTTCATTTCCAGGCTGACATTCCATTGTTCCATATAAGACTTCCTTTATCCCAGTTATTTGAGCTTTACTGCTGAAGGTAGTAGCTTCTGATGTATTGCTAATTGTCAAATACAGCAGCACCATGTTGGTGTGCATATTATATGCATTTTTATAATGTTCTCTGAGCTTCAGCAAGAGTGAGACAATCGTTTTTATTTGTTATTGATTATACTTTACCTGAGATGCAGCAACCTTGAAGAATACTAAAGTAAGGGAGTATACAGCCCGAATGAGCCCCTAGAAAATAATGCATTTGTAATATTTTACTGTCTGCTGTGTCTGCTCATAAACTGTACAGGCTCAAGCTGTCAGATTCAAATGATATTTCTAGGAAAGTGTGGCACATTTTGCGGACATTGTAGTAGATTTGTTAATATTTAAGGAAGTTCAGAATTCTACTGCTAATAAATAATAATAATAATAATTATAATTATAACAAAACAAGACTTCATATCCCTTCCATTTGACTCTTCCAGACACTCTGCAATTTATATCAATATATGGTGCTCTCATTTGTGCAATTTTTCCTCAAAGAACAAACACTGCAAACATAAACTGCAGATAGTTATTGGAATGCATTACTTTTAATCAGTTCTATTCACTAGACTCCCCCCCCCCATATCATTAAATTGACTTTCATAGTCAGTTTTTCTGAATGGTGCTAATGTTAGACTGTGTCAGTTTTGTTCTGTGGATAACTTCACTTATCTGTATGCTAATGGGTGGATATTTCTGAATTAAATGAGGGAAACTGCCAAAATTGTAGTTTCTCTGAAGTATGATTTGAAAAACAATGTTTTCACATCTTCTAAAAGGATAGAATGGGTTCCCTACTGAAGCTGTGTAACCTGAACACTTTAAAAAGTAATGTGTGATCCTAAGTAAAAAAGACCAAACTCTGAAACACATTTAAAATGTTGTAGGAGGTATTTGCCCCTAAAGTGCGTGTATGTATGTGGGGGGGGGGTCCTCACACCTCTGCTACTTACATTTAGTATCTCTGGGATCACTGTACCATAGCATGTGAGACACTACAGTCTAGGCATTAGAGCATATTCCCCCACTTTCACTATATTATAATTAAATTATTAATAAATTAATAAATAATTAAAGGTACATAATCTTCATTAAGTCACTCTATGTATATACCTTTGCATTCTATCAGACAAATAATTCTGAATAGACTTATGCATATTTTATATTTCCTGACAAGTGAGTTCATATTAACACAACTATGAGATATCTTAGACTGCTTTTGATGTTTGACTATGTATCAGATGGGAAAGGTTTTTTACAGTTTCACTACATTGTCTGTCACAATCCTTCTCCATCCCATCCAAGATATCCTTCATCTAAGTAAAATCATGTTTCTTGTTCTTCAACCCCTTCTTTATTAAAATAATGCTGACACTTTGAGTTCTTGTAAATGTAAAGTGCTGAGACATTTTCATTTTGTCATTAGCTGTCTTTCTTCTCCTCAAAAACATGCATGTTTACCTTTTTTAAATCTCTCTCTTTGTCCTACATGATTTTTCAAATCCTGCAGCAGTTTTTGTTGTTTTTGCATTCTTCTAATATGCCTCATGTTCATAATACCTTAATGGAAATGGAATTTCCATAAGTACATGTAGTGAATGTACTGCATAATGTTTCAACATCTCTCCACAGATTCATGGCAACTTTTTATTTTGTATTTTCTGTTCATCACACATTGCAATGAAACCCTAGATGTTCAGAAATTCTGATGAATCTTTTATATCTATATCTCTCTACATAATTACTTTGCTGACAAACATTTAACATAAAATCAGTACTCTAATAAAACATTTAAAAACAGATCTAGTGACTCTTGTCTGACTGACACCTGTCAGTTTCAACAGTTTACTCACAGTCAGGTAATTTAATACATTGGTTTGGGAAACTGAAGTTGATATTCCCTGGGATTCATGAAGCTTGCGCCAGGTGCAGGCGTAGCATCAGCGATCTAACACCAAATATGGCCGCTGAGCGATTCAAGTATGAGCTGTTTCCACGTGCACTACCTGCGTATGCCACGCCCGCACAGCTCCCGGCGCATGTATGCTAATTACCCCATGCACAGCAGCGTAGCATGCAAATGAAGGTATATATCGATTCAGGAAGTGGTGCAGGCGTAGTGTAAGCATGCAGAAATGTAAACAAAAAAAAACGGTATACATTTTTCAAACATAAAATCGGAGCCATGACAGCAGACAAAACTCACGTATTATACTGTTAATATATGCCAATGGGTAAATATATAGCCACTGGCATAAAAAAAAACATGCACAACATATAAAAAAGAACATTTAATGTCATGCCCACACTAACGCGAAATTAAATCGCAGAGCATCGGTGCACAAACAGGATCACAATGAAAATATAATTATATGGAATAAAACTGCAATGTAGCACATTTCATGAATTCCCCATAATAGTCAATGGCACGCAAGCTACACCACACCATGGCGCAAGAGTTGCTATGGATCTGTGACAGTATTTTGCGTGGTAACTAGGAATTAGTAGGCAATGCCATGCAAATGAGAGGAGTAATACTGAATCACAAAATCCTCGCTGGCGTAAGGATGTACCTCACAGAGTAGTAGTACAACACTGGGGTGTGGCCTGGAGATAGAGATTACATCAAGAGAGGGGTGTGCTGCCTTAGCTGTACGCACATTGGAGCATTGCTAATCCGGTTTGCCTGCTGCTAAGCAAAGCTGCAGGATAGGGATGTGTTGAAGTAGCCATAGCTTTGCTTAGCTGAGAGCAAACAAGGTAACTGAATGTGCATGTGAATGTGGATGAAAACGTGCTCGAAATCCTTAAACGGCTGTGCGCGGAGAGCACCACAGCTGAAACAGGAAGGATACGGGAAAAAAATAAGGAAATGCTGCAGCATGGTAATTGGAGTACAAATGAGTAATTAACACCTAGGTACTCACAGTGGGTCAGAGACAACAGCTAACAAGGCTGCTTGCAGCTACCTGCAGAACAGGAAAGGGGAGGTGCCGTACTGCAAAGAGAACTGTCACAGCAGAACAAAGCAAAGTTGCAGTAGATCAGCTACATAACACATTTCGCAACACAATCCTGGGTTGGGAAAGTACAAAACAAGAAAGCCGGCAGCTGGATGCATGCCTGACAATGGGAGGGAAACAGGGTTGAAAAGTAAAGTAAAGGGCAATAGATGAATCACGACAGCCAAGCGTAATTCAACACCAAAGGCCCCACAATAGCAGTACACACTGTAAAACCCATAATTAAGATACCCTGCAGCTGGAATTGCACATACACACCCAATTACACCAGCAGCATCCATAGCACAATAGTATAAAGTGTGAAAGCACCTCACACACACTTCTGTATTTCCCCGACCCTCTGAACCATCAGTGTATACAGACGGGGAACTTTTGATACTTACATGTTAGGGGCTGCCATAGCTTTGATTCACCAGCATGTGTTGGAGACTGAAGGTGGTGTGGGGGGGGGGTGATGCTGACAACCATCTCGGGCACTGGAGGAGGAGAAGAGTGTTCAGACCCAGGGTAACCTGCCAGGGGCTACATGATCTGAAGATAGTATAGTGTTACAGGGTGGACAGGGACACCATACAGCAACTTGTTGAGCTGTGCCGGCCATGCCTCAGAGCCAGAAATAACAGAGGGGAACCCATCCCAGTGGACACGAAGTTATGTGTAAGTTTCAGAATACTAGCCAAAGGTACCCTTCAAAGGCCAACTGGGGATATTCTGAGGATCTCACAGGCATCAGCATCCAGGGTACTCCACCAGTTCCTGGATGCCATTTACCACATGCCAGTGAGCACATATACTTCCCCCGAATGCAGGAGGAGTTGGCCAGCAATATGCATCTCTTCCACCATGTGGCAGACTACCTGGAGGTACTGGGTGCAATAGATTGCACGCACATACACATCAAGTCACCACCCGGTGAGCAGGGTAGGTGATACATAAACTGCAAGGGATACCCCTCCATCAACTGCCAGGTCATGTGCAATGCCCAGGGCATTATCATGGATGTGTGTGCTTGCAGCCCTGGAAGCTATCACGACTCCCTCATCTGGCATGCTTCACAGCTGTATCAGATATTTGCCAGGGGGGGACATCCCATATGGCCACCTGGTGGGGGATGCTGGCTATGCACTGGAACTGTGGATGATGACTCCCATCAGAAATGCACACACACCCATGCAAGAATGCCATAATGAGGCAGACGAACAAACCAGAATCATCATAGAGCTTGTGTTTGGGATGCTGAAATTACGGTTCCATTGCCTGGACATATCTGGTGGAGCCTTGCAGTACTCTTCAGGCATGTGTGCCCACATCTTCATAGTATGCGCCATGCTACACAATATGATCCTGGGAAACAGCTGCAGCCAGGGACAGACTGGTGAAGGCACTTACAGCCCACCACCATTGACTAGGGCCCCACAGGCACAGAGGGACTCAGACCACAGACATTCTGTGCCAGCCCCAATAGGCAGACAGAGGCATGCCCAGTATGCCCATGCCTTGGCAAAGAGGGAACGTATAGCACACACACTGACAGTGTAGGCACCTATGGACTGACACCCTTCTCCACCTGCACACACAGTAAACATGGATGGCACACACACAAGACCACCTGTAAATTGTCATGTATAGGTGGTCTACTGTGTGCATCCTACAGAGGCAGCCCTCAACTATTGCACACACAACTGCTATTGGCACAAGGTAAGTCAACACCTGAACAGTAAATTAAGCTATCAGCATGTGCTGACACTGTATGTATAGGTTCATAGGTACATAGGTAGGTATGTGGCTAACTGCCTGAGACCATTCATATGCCTAGCTGAAATGTGTCAGCTGTCGCCACCCCATTGATTAACTAACTGTCCCTCTGTGGAGCAGAGCCAATTGTGGGATCCCTGGGGTGTACCCACTGTTCCCCATCCAGTCTGCAAGGTGTCCCTTGAGTGTTAGTGAGGGGCTCCATATAATGTAATCAGGGATGTAGTTCCAAAGCATGGGGAGTACCTGTGACAGGAATCTGTCACTCCAGCATCTTCCAGTTATGGTTGTGGCAAGGTTTAGCTCATTACAGTGTGTGGCTTACTGTGACATGGATTCCCATAGGTGGAGCATATCCATTAAGCCTGTCTTGGACATGTCTTTGTTGGGCAGCAAAGATCATCTCTGAGTAAACAACATGCCACTGAGTAATGCAAGAGTTCATGCAGTCTGGCAGCATAGGACACATGTCTGAGGCCAGTAATGCTCTTGGCAAGGTATGTTTGTGGACCCTCCAGCTGTCGGATGTGTCTTCTAGGTACATCCCAAATGGGTTATCATACTCGATGATGGGATTGATAAGTGATGAGTAAAGGGGCACAATAACCTCAGTATGTCTAGATGCGAACCCTTACGTAATCAGATGGCCTACATAGACGGATGGCCTAAGTACTTTGGAGATGTGATTGTCAAAGGAGAGATCACTATCTAATGTAGTCCCCACATACCCATTACCTCATCTGTATTAAAATGGCTGCCACTCATGAGTTAATATATGGGTGTTTAGTTTTCTCAACATAGAATGACCATGCAGTTCTTGGCCTTTACCTGGAGGCCATGACTGTGACATCCTGTGCTGGTCTATGTGAGGCCCCTTGAAGGATGTCTGTGACAGCTGGACTGTCAATTATGGCCCCCAGTTTGCAGTAATCACCAAATACGGTCCGCTGTAGTCCACCTGTGTTTGCCTGTACCTCTGAGAAATATATGGCAAACAGTAGGGGTCCCAGGACTGAGTCCTGTGGGATCCCAGTTGTGACTGGTTAAGAGTTGGACCTGGAGGCTGCTAGGCTTACCATGTGGGTTCTGTGTGTAAGCCTGTTGGTAACCCAACCTGTGATGTATGGGTGTATGTACTGGCTGGTGAGTTTATAAGCAATACCTGAGTGGGGAATGGTGTCATAATCCTTAGCGGGGTCCAGGTAGCATGTGTGAACTACCACACCCCACACCTAAAGTCTAGGTGACTGTAAGACATCAAGCAGGTTCAGTAGGCATGATCTGCACTCATCAAACAGACCTGGGTTGGGTCAAGTGTCTGGAGGTTCCCAATGTCTCTGTTAATGAGTTCCATGATGATGCACTCCATAGCTTTGCAGACCAGGCTTATCAGGCTTATAGGGTAATAGTTCCCAGGGTCCGCTGTGGCGCCACCTTTGTGAAGTGGGATCACTGTTGCTGTGCGCCACTCTGTGGGTATGTAGCCTGTAGAGAGTCTGTGTTTGAACAGTGTGTTTAGGTGAAGGGTTAGTTCAATTGGAGCTCATGTAAGACACAGCCTGGGACACTGTCTGGTCCCATTGTGGCTGTATTTGTGGCTTTGGATAGGGCTATTTTATCCTGTGTGTCGGTGATTGCCAGGGCCGTACATTCTTCTGGTATGGTTAAGGGCCATTTAGGGGTTGAGAGGGGAGTGAAGTTTGCACTGAACATGTCTGCCAAAATGCTGGCAATATCAGTCGGTTCAGTGTATATTGTGCCAGTCTGCACCAACTCTGAGCAGATCTGAGAGTTCCCACTTAGGTTCTTGACATAGCTAAAGAACACTTTATGGTTGTCTGTAGGATCCTTGGGAAATTGTCTTTCGAAGCTAGCCTTGGATGATATCATGAGGGATTGTAGTTTCTTGCTGATACTGATCAGGGATGTCTGTCCTTCTAGGGATTTCACTCTTATCTGTACTAGTTACGTCCTACTATTGTAGAGCCTGTGTATTGCAGGGGTCCACCAGACTGGTTTCCTGTTCTTTGAGCAGTGAGTTCAGGTTAGACTTGGGATAGCATGATCCATGCATTCCTGCAGATGATCATAGAGTGCCTTTGTATAGGTTTCAGCATCTTGGACAGCATTGTCCATTGGTGTGGGGGCTGTGAACCATTCCACCTCGGGCATAAGCAATGCAAAGTCTGCTTTGGAAAAGATTTCCACTGTGGTTTCCTTGTTTGGGGTTGTGGGTGTAATGTGAATATCCAGAGTGATTAGTCTATGGTCTGATCTAACCAGCGAGGGGTTGACGTTAGGTGTGGAACACCAGTCGCCCATGTTGGTGATGACCAGGTCCAATATGTTGTTCCCTCAGGTGGGGGTGTAGACCAGTTGTTCCAGGGTGTTAGAGGCGAGGACATCTAGGAAGTGCTGGGCAAGGGAGTTAGTACTCGAGTAGTTCTCCCAGTTAATGTTTGGGTAGTTGACATCACACAGTATTAGGGTGTTTGATAGGACCCGCATATTTCCCAGTGTCCCCGGAAATGTGGAATGTGAGTCCTGGGATATGATGGGTGATCTGTAGCAAGCTACAATTTGGATTGCACTGTTGCCCATTGTCACTTGCACTTGGAATATTTCTGATGCATCATGCTGCACCACTAACCTGGAGGTGTGAGTATCCTTGATGAATATAGATACACCCCTGCCTTTTGTGTTCCGGTCCAGGTTCTGTGGCTGAAAGGTGTGGTATGAGTTATAGCCTGGTGGTGCTGGGGTGCTCTCTGGAGCCTTAAACTGGGTGTCTGTTACTGCACAGATATCGATGTTCTCCATACTGAGGAGTGCCTCGAGTGTGTGCAATGTGAGGTTTAGACTTCTGGCATTGAGTAGCAATACCCTCAGTTTTTGGTTGCATTTCCTATGTACAGTGGTGGGTTTGTCTTATGAGCCTTGCTGAAAAGTCCACTTTGCCTAATATCCAAATTTCTACTATTGTTTGCAATCAATAACAGCTGTGCATGTGTACATGTTCTGCAAATGTGTACTGACCCTTGTTACAGGGCTGTGCCACATGGCTATGTGCACACCCACATAGAGTGGATATTGACAGTAGAGACACACTGGTTGAACGTGTAGATTTGTGTAGCCTAACCTCTCATTGCCAGACTAACAACTGCTTGGAAACATGTTGACAGTACTGGTAATGAAACAGGGTGCGTATCATCTTTAACCCCAGTGTGACATCTGCAGTAGGCATGTAAGATGTAGGAAACTGCTGCCCATGTGTAATAGCAGCTTCATAGGTGATGGCGTACACTATCTGATTATATCCTGATCATGTTGATAGTGGCAGCAGAGTCTATTGATAACTGACTCTGTGTGGGGAGTGGGTGTCTGTGCCCAACAGAGCTCATGGTTCTGCTGGGTATGTGTGTTTATACCCAGACAAGGATACAGCCCTGTTCACACTTGCATCATCTGTAATCAACTATCAGGATGTGATGTGGCTCTCAGAGGGGAAATGCTACTAAAGGTAGCTACCATGTTCCTGTAATAGCTAGTGTTGCTATGTTCATAACTCAGATATTTACATGTGAGCATCACTCTCTAAAACATCTTCATAAGCAGTAAGTATACCAAATACAGTACGTGGTACTTGTAGTACTGAATGCTCATACAGGCATGTCCACTACTCAGCTACTGGTGTTTACTAATGTCAGCTTTATGTATGTGGCCATCCTGGGGGAATGCAATCTGTATGCCATGTACACTGCCAAACCCGCCTAACAACGCACCCCACACATTGTCTGGGATGCAGCTACAGGGGTGATCTTGGAAGCAGCCCATTCTCCACCCATGACTGGACAAGGCAGTCAAGAGGTGTAGGTTAACACATGCATCTCATCACCACAACCAACACATACACTTACCAGAACACAGTAAGGACACATACACATTCCACAAGATATCACACACATCCACAGAGGCCTCTAAGTATCTGGCCATGCAAGAGGCCTCTCAAGTTGGAATAAACAGACAACAGAATACAAAGACTGTACGACATAGTTCGCATAATTGTGTCACACCTCAGAACATGTGGCCGGAAACATGACCAACAGTACTCATTTGTGAACGCAAACCCTAGCACTATGTTACACACCAAGTTATATAAGGGAAAACATACTGTCAACTGCCTGTCTGCCATGATTAGCCACATACCCATACACTCCGACCACCTTTAGAACTATACACATGTCACTGGCATATGCTATGTCATTGTGCAGGACCTGTGATGCAGTAGCCTGGACTGCATGAAAACACATGTAGGAACTGTCAGGTCATGTAGCCCATGCGGGTATGTCCCAAGGCCTGGGTAGCATTCTGCCAGTGGCCAGAATGATGCAGCAGTACAGGGACAAGGATTGTATTCCACAATTGGGACATTTACTGGTGTAATGCAAAGAGTATCCAGCATCTCTCTGCCTAGGATAACATAGTTGATTGGTTGATAGACCATGATGCTTTGCCAGACAGGGTCTGCACCTGTCACCCCTGAGATTCTGGATACGGGCAATGGCCCATTTATCCCCTATAGTGCCCTCATCATGCCAGGTTCAATTGAAAGTCCACTGGTGCAACAGGGACAGCCAAGAAATAAACTGTGGGTCTTGCTACTCAATGATACAAATCAGGTACTCAATATGGAGTCACTTATGGCAATCTGAAACATGGAGAACATATCTGTGCAGTGATTGAGATATGGTTCAATGCTTTGGAGAGAACCCCTGCATGACCATGTTATAACACATACCTCACCTCTTGGCCAACATCCTTTATTGGAACACATGGGTCACAGGTGTGTCCAACTTCCTGAGGGATATGTACACCCCCACACAAGTTGCACTTGCACAATGTAATATCATTATGCTGAGCAACTACCTTTGTGCCAAAGTATAATCTAAATTGCACCTTGTGACAGATCATCCACCATGCCTCAGAATTCCCAACTGTCATTGTGCTGTAATGGGGAATACCAGCTGTGAGACAAGACACCATAATCATGGCCACTCAGCTATCCTATTATGAACCGGGAAGACTCATCATGTACCAATACATGTGCTCAATACATGTTGGATGTCATCAACACCATTGACCTAGATCACCATAGTTACACCAACAGGGCTAACAGTATGCCACACATGGTCAGTCTTCAAAGCCAATGTTATGCTCCTTAAGAGTGAAGTGGTGACAGTCATGGCACCCATGCAGATGTTCAATGCATGTGCAAATGCTGGGTCCTACACAAATGCACTTTAGGCACTCGCATATGTGCAGTGATTGTGCCATTGAAACAGAAACAGGATTCAAACAAACACAACCATGAAGGCAAACTGGTGGTACCCTGCCTTAAGCTGTACCACAGAAGGTAGTATCTGTTGCAAGGGTCAACACACATGAGTGGAAATTGATCCATGGTCAGCCTCAGTAAGATGCAGATACACCATATAATGCCACAGAACGCTACTGTGAAACTACTCACCTACATATTATGAGGCCAAACACAGAGGATTCCATAGCTGTGTCATGAAACATAATGCCAACAACAACACCTGCTGTGCTTCACAGCACTATGGCATGAGAGGTACTGCACCTACGGAAAAAGCACCTATTCAGCCAGATAGGGTCTTGGATAACATAAATACACTGCCCCCCCAACAGGTACACATTCATATATCCATGCACATTACAGAGCCCCTGTAATAACAACTATGCAGGTACAAGCTGCAGTCTCTAATGCCATACATACAGGCTGCATGGGACCTGCCTACATTCCAGGTTATATCTGACACAAATGTCAAAACATTCTGCTCCCCACAGAAACATCTCATACAATCATAGCGTCATGTCAGGCTGCGCACACACTCAATGGTGCACAGCCACAGTCATTTGTTAATGCTGTCAATACCCAAGGGACCCTGGTATGTGTACAGCTGATCTGGTTACAAACAGTGGTATCATTACATTGCATAACACATAATGTAACTGTGTCAGCACATGGGTAGTCTGCACAGTTGTTGTAGGGCTAGGTACAGTCCACCAGTCAAAGGTTACTTGGTGTTGTTCCATTACATGTCATACCACATGTATGGATGTGTGCTGGTGGTATGAGGACATGGTGGTGTCTGAGGATTACATCCTAGGATGCAGCTTTTGACACTGTGACCTGCACCTGACTCATCTGTGATGATATATGTTGGAGTACTGGTCTGTACATGTGAGTAGCCATTATGGATGTGGGGACACCACCACCTGGAGTGGTCCATACCAGTGTTATGGCCCACATATGTGGTTCTGAGTTATATGGTAGAAGTGCTATTGTGCACAACAGAGCCATCAGCCAAGTGTTCCTCACTGCACAGATGTCAGTATTCCCCATTGTAGGTTCAACAGTGAGCAGCTGTGATTACGACAGCAACACATCTAGCACTAGTTAGCATAAGCATACAATGCAATTGTCTTCTAGGTGTCAGGGTGTTATCCTGTGTTTAGGTCATTTGCCTTGGAATGGCACTATATGGGCAAATGCGAACAAGGTATTATCAACACTCCCTTGAATCAGGGATGCATGTGATCTGTGACAAAGGCTTGTCTTCTGTCAGTCATGTCATCCCAGGCTGACAGACACTGGACAACCTTGTAATTACAACAGGACATTGGCTCATTGTGTTGGTCAAGCAGTTGCCATTTCTAGCATGAAATCACTGTGAGTGGTAGTATTGTACTTGTTATAGACTGATACATCTAAGGTGTCAGACAGCAGCAGGTGTTGTGTAGATGACCAGTGTCAGATACATGTAGTGCAGCATTCCTGTTAACAATGACAACTACTAACACCGGACACCATTACAACATGTTCTGTACGTCTAACTGTATGAGCATGGCCACTGTGGCCTTCTGTGTTTAGAATCAGAGTGCATCCTAAACAGCCCTGTGCTACTAAGTGTATGAGCATGCCCAGTATAACCTTGTGTATTTGGACTCATAGTGCATTCCAAACAGCCCTGTGCCACTAAGTGTGTGAGCATGCCCACTGACACCTTGTGTATGTTATGTCCTACTATGTGTATGAGCAAGGCGATTGTAATCCTGTATAGTGGTAGTAGTCGTCCATTCCACAGGAGGGCATACTCCTGTTCGGGATGGACTCCTACATTAAACACACAGGTTCACAGCTATGTACAGCATAACTGTCAGCACCCCTGTTGATGTCCGCAATCCTAGAAGGTCATGATGACTGCCTTGGAATGTGTAATCTCTGTGGCACAAATCGTAACTGCGTAGTACTGTAATAGTGATCTGTATATAGGCAGGTGTTCTGATCCCATCACTGGTGTGTGTGTGTCCGTCTGCTGGTGGACAGAACAATGCTTTTTGGAGTATTCACACTCTGTACGATTCCTATACTCAACTTTGGCAAGGCTGATGATGTCACCCACTTAGGAATACTCCTCTGGGATTGATGTGACCCAGTAATCTCGATAGCGCATTCTGTAACTGCGCAATGCTGTAGTGTGATAAAGTAGTTAGGTCAGTGTTCTAATCCCAGACATGCCGTGTGTGTGTGTGTGTGTTTGTCTGCTGGTGGACAGAACAATGCTTTTTGGAGTACTCACACTCTGTACGATTCCTATACTCAACTTTGGCAAGGCTGATGATGTCACCCACTTAGGAATACTCCTCTCAGATTGACGTGTCCCAGTAATCTCGATACCGCATTCTGTAACTGCGCAATGCTGTAGTGTGATAAAGTAGTTAGGTCGGTGTTCTAATCCCACACTTGTTTGTGTGTGTGTGTGTGTGTGTGTGTGTGTGTGTGTGTGTGTGTGTGTGTGTGTGTGTGTGTGTGTGTGTGTGTGTGTGTGTGTGTGTGTGTGTGTGTGTGTCCGTCTGCTGGTGGACAGAACAATGCTCTTTGGAGTACTCACACTCTGTACGATTCCTATACTCAACTTTGGCAAGGCTGATGATGTCACCCACTTAGGAATACTCCTCTGGGATTGATGTGACCCAGTAATCTCAATAGCGCATTCTGTAACTGCTCAATGCTGTAGTGTGATAAAGTAGTTAGGTCAGTGTTCTAATCCCAGACATGCTGTGTGTGTGTGTGTGTGTGTGTGTGTGTGTGTGTGTGTGTGTGTGTGTCTGTCTGCTGGTGGACAGAACAATGCTTTTTGGAGTACTCACACTCTGTACGATTCCTATACTCAACTTTGGCAAGGCTGATGATGTCACCCACTTAGGAATACTCCTCTCAGATTGACGTGTCCCAGTAATCTCGATAGTGCATTCTGTAACTGCGTAATGCTGTAGTATGATAAAGTAGTTTGGTCGGTGTTCTAATCCCACACGTGTGCGTGTGTGTGTCCGTCTGCCGGTGGACATAATGCTTTTTAGAGTACTCACACTCTGTACGAATCCTATACTCAACTTTGGCAAGGCTGAATACTCCTCTGGGATTGATGTGACCCAGTAATCTCTATAGCACGTTCTGTAACTGCATAATGCTGTAGTGTGATCAAGTAGTCAGGTAGGTGTGCTATTCCAAGGCATAGCAGGTGTGTGTGTTTGTCAGTCATATCTGATGTGTTGGTGGCTGTGAGTGGCTAGCCACTGGATGTGTTGAGGAGCGTGTTTTGTTGTTTCCCTATATAGTGGCCATAAATGTCACAATCAGCCGAGAGACTGGGTTGGCAAGACATACCCATACATTTGGCAATAGGCCTGGTGAGTAATGTCAGCAACCCTAATATTACCCTGAATACAGTCTGAACTCATGTGTCGCACAGAAACATACTTGCCTTGGGATTAACACCAGTACATAATGCACTTATCTAATGCTTTGTTGTCACGAGGTTTGTTCTTGAGAGATATATATACTATATGTATGTGTGTGTGTGTGTGTGTGTATATATATATATATATATATATATATATATATATATATATATATATATATATATATATATATATATATATATATATATATATATATATATATATATATATATATATATATATATATATATATATATATATATATATATATATATATATATGGACATTAACACAAATACATCTATGTGATGGAATACATGTCCTATACTGTTGAATGCCTGTGCTGGATGATATGCACGTGATAACATCCGATGTATGTATATCTGCCATGGCTTAGTGGTAAGGCACATCACCTGTGGTTTGCAGGGTCCTGGTTTCCAGCCTTGCAGAGGCCGGTTGTTTTGTTGCTGGGCAGAACAACGGCCGTTAAATAGGGTGTGAGTAAGGCACTTTTAAGCAGTTGTGTGTGGGTTTGCGCAATGGTAAGCAGTGGTTAGTTTTGGGGAGGCTCAGTACGGGTCATGTAACTATGCATTAGCAGGAAATCCTATGCAATTGAGGTAAAGGATAGTGAATCATGGTTATCCCCAGGGTGTGAGGCAGGTCCCAAAAGTGTATGTGTATAGATAGTCGGGTGCAGGACTAAGATATGGGTAACATCATGGGGGTATGTCAGGCATACTGTACGTGGATTGGAGCTGTGTGGCTCAGGATTACTCCTAGTTAGCATGGCTAAGTTAGGGGTGTGTCTATACCTGCCTAGTGCAATTAGGAGGGACAACAGTAGTAGGAGAGTAATCAAGGTGAACTAGCTGAGCTGACAGTTGATATGTATCAGAATCAGCTGATTACAGGGGCAGCAGACCAGCCTAGCCCAGAACACTACTATAAACTAAGCAAATACCTTCCCCTAGGGTTTTTCCACACTCTACACCACTGGTGTATACATGGGGGGAGATTTTAACTAACAAACCTATGAAATGAGAAGGGCTGCAGCAGGCAACATAGACCAACATGTGCAAGAGGCTGAGGGTGGTGAAGATGTGAATGCTGCCGAACAACCCTCATTGAGGAGACAGAGAGGAGTGTACAGACTCAGGGTAACCTACCATGGGCTACAGGAGATGAAGATAGTGGAGCGCTATAGGGTGGACAGAGACCTCCTACAGCAGATTGTTGAGCTGTGCCAGCAACACCTAACACATCAAACAGGCCGAGGGGAACCCATCCCAGTGGATACCAAGGTATGTGTAGGCCTAGGTATACTAGCCACAGGTACCTCCCAAAGCACAACTGGGAATATCATGGGGATCTCACAAGCATCAGCATCCAGAGTATTCTACCAGTTCCTGGATGCCATGTCAGCACATGCCAGTGAGCACGTATATTTCCTCAACACACGTGAGGTGTTGACCAGCAATATGCATCTCTTCCACCAAATAGCAGACTACCCTGGGGTAGTGGGTGCTATAGCCTGCATGCACTTACACATCAAAGCACCACCCAGTGATCAGGGTAGGGCATACATCAACCGCAGGGGCATCCCCTCCATCAACTCCCAGGTTGTATGTGATGCCCATGGCATTATAATGAATGTGTGTGCTGGCTGCCCTGGAAGCTATGACGAATCAGAAATATGGCATCTGACACAGCTGTACCACAGCTTTGCCAATATGGACATCCCCTGCAGTCACCTAGTAGGGGATGCTGGGTACCCACTGGAGACGTGGCTGATGACACCCATCAGAAATGCACACACACCTGAACAATAATGCCATAATGAGGGACATGCACAGGCCAGACGTATAATAGAGCATGTGTTTGGGATGCTCAGGTCACAGTTCCAGTGTCTAGACACATCTGGTGGAGCCTTGCAATATTCACCAGCTACATGCACCCAAATTGTTATGGTATGTGCTATGCTACACAATATGATCCTGTGGAAACAGTTGCAGCAGGAACAGCATGGGGCAGGGCCACACAGCCCCCCACTAATGCCAAGGCCTGTACAGGCACAGAGTGACTCAGAGGAGGAACAACCTGAGCCTGACCCAGTAGGCGGAAGGAGGCATGCCCAGTATGACCTGGCCTTGCAAAGAGGCAATGCATAGCATATGCGCTGACATAGTAGGGACCCAGGGAATGTCACCCTCTCTGACTTGCACAGACAGTAAAAGGGATGCCAAACATTACACTACCTGTGCTCAGCCATATATAGAGAGTGTACTATGTGCATCCAACATAGGTAGCCCTCCAGCACCATCCTCAAGTCTGGCACACCCTTAAGTTAAGTCAATCAACTACCAATTGCCAAATGTAGTAGAATGTGTTGGTACCTGTAGCTATGGTATGGATGTGAGCATGCAAGGGAATTGGGTGGCCGAATGTTAAGGCAGCATTCAGTAGACACCCATAATGGCACCATGACATCTGTAACACATACTGGAGTCACCATAGTAGCCAGTACTACATAGGGTTACAAAACCCACTGCAGGTAATGAGCTGAGCATCATGTGTGTCCATAAGACCCACATAAGTCTAAACCAGCTGGACAGGTGTAGACTGATACAAACAAATGCTGTACTATGGCCTCTGAATGTGCCCTATGGGTAACCCCTCCCACAGACCCACATGGACAGCCTACAACAGGCCAGGCAGTTGTATGTAGGCTGTGAAGGCTAGTAAGTCAGAAACTAATATGTTGGTAATTAAAGCTAAGATCTGTAGTACACTGGTATGCCTCTAGGCAGCACACTGGGTAAGACTACACACTGAAATGGAGTGCCTGACATGTCAGTACAGTACTAGCAAATATGTACAAGTGTCAGGTGTGCCCCACATCCAACGTACACTTATAGCAACAGTCAGGCGTGCCCCCCGCTCCTGTGTAGGAATGTAGATACAGTCAGGTGTCCCCCCCGCTATGCAGAAATGTAGCAACAGTCAATGCCACATGACAGATGGATACCCTGCAGACACAGCATGCTACCTCTCGGTGTACAACACAAAGGTCAGCACTACAATACAGACTACCTGGACATGTAACACATGCGATACAGATGGCCATACAGGGCATGCTCACACACTTGAATGTATGAAGGCAATGTCAGTTGACAACATACTGAATGGTCATACTGGGCATGCTCACACACTTAACACATGAAGGACATGTCTGCAAACACCAGTGGTCCAGACATATCTGTCGGTCGCAGTTCTTAGTGCAGACACATGTCAGTATGCGCCATGCCTACCTTGCACACACAGTGGATAGGAATACGTAAGGACAACACACTATAATACGTCTAAGGTAGACGGACATAGATGTGTGGAAGAGGGTGACCATGACAAGGAGCCATCCATGCCTGTCCCATCCAGCACACAGCCAAAGGGCCCCAAACACATGAGGTGCATATGTCATTCACTGCAGATACTAGCCACCTGTATATGTCAGCATGTCAGACTATGTGATGCACGTGCCAGCTGTGCAACATGACTGTACAGGGAAGTAGTCATCTAGTAGCTGTATACACATACCTGTGACATATGGCCCCGTGTGCGTCCACATGTGGCATGTCAACCCCTACATGACTGGGTTATGGCCCATGCACACACTGCCCTCCCCATAGCAGTATTATGACAAGCCTGCTGAGGTCATCCATTGTGAAATACACCTTTGGGAGAGCTGTAGCTCAGTAATCTCCATTGCGCGTCTCATAACTGCATACTGCTGTAGTGTTATACTAGGTAGGTAGTAGTTCTAACCCCAGACTTGTCAATTGTGTGTGTGAATGTGTGTGCATCTGTCTGTCTCAGACTGTGTAGAGAGAAATGGTTTATAGGCTACCCACAGTCTGTACAAATCATATACTCACCTTTGGCAATGCTGCTGATGTGACTCACCTGGAAATATACCTCTGGGAACATCATAGACCAGTAGTCTCTGTTGTGCATTCTGTAACTGCGTATTGCTTTAGTGTGATAGAGTAGTTACGCCAGTGTTGTAATCCCAGACTTGCCAACTGTGTGTGTGTGTGTCCATCTGCCTGAGGACAGACCAATGCTTTTAGAGTAGTCACACTCCGTACAAGTCATATACTCACCTTTGGCAATCCTGCTGATGTCACACGCCTAGAAATACACCTCTAGGACTGCTGTAACCTGGTATTCTCCATAGCATGTGCCATAAATGCATATTGCAACAGCATTATACACTAGGTAGGTAGGGGTTCGAATCCAGGACATGGCAGGTGTGTGTGTTTGACTGTCAGGGACTTTGTGGGTGTGGCTGTGAGTGTCTAACCACTGGACATGTTGGGGAGCAGATCTTGTAGTTTTCATATATGGTGTCCGTCTTATGACACACAGCCCACCTCACAAGGCGTACAGATGTCAGTAAGCCATGGGACTGTGTTGGCAAGCCATACTCCTACATCTGGAAAAAGGCCTGGTGAACAAAGTATGCAACCCTACTAGTACCTGGTATATGTCCTGAACCCATGTGTCATACACAAACACACTTGCCTAGGATATCCTGCTATGTTGCTAGTACCATGCACATTGATGACAGATAGTAGGCATTTTGTGATTGCAGTGGGCTGCAGAAGTCATGGCACCCTGTACAGTAGTACAATAGACACATAATTGTGAACAATGTGCCTTCACTATGTTCCCTACAGGATGCCTGCAACATATGTGGTGCCATCAAATGTGATCCACAGAGGCCATACAATGCCGTACACATGTGCCCTGTATGGACCGATACCACTGACACCAGGGAATACCTGTATCATGCTATCAATGCAGGTGCAGGGTCAACCTGCTGACTATAAGCAGGTTTCACCACAACAGGCCAGTATTGGCATATTGGAGGATAGCAGTCTGTGTACACAACATGTGCCTGCCATACCAGGTACACCTGTACATGTCACTGTACAGTATTGTGGGACATGCACATCCTAGGCAATGTCCATGTCAAGGACTATCAAACACAGACATGGCATGCATTGCAAAGCTATGGCCATACACAATGGTAACCAGGATGTCAGGGCAGTTCATGCATTACCCATCTGTGTGGGACATTGCAGACACTACACCCCTGTACCACACTGCACACCATTGTCGGGTGCCCTGTATGGACCAATACCACTGACACCAGGGAATTCCTGTATCATGCTATCAATGCAGGTGCAGGGTCGACCTGCTGACTATAAGCAGATTTCACCACAACAGGCCAGTATTAGCATACTGGAGGATAACAGTCTGTGTACACAACATGTGCCTGCCATACCAGGTACACCTGTACATGTCACTGTACAGTATTGTGGGACATGCACATCCTAGGCAATGTCCATGTCAAGGACTATCAAACACAGACATTGCATGCATTGCAAAGCTATGGCCATACACAATGGTAACCAGGATGTCAGGGCAGTTCATGCATTACCCATCTGTGTGGGACATTGCAGACACTACACCCCTGTACCACACTGCACACCATTGTCGGGTGGCGCGATGCCAAGGATTACCCCTCACCCATCCTTGTACAGCTATCTTGCGCAGCCAACCCCTACATACCCATGAAGCAATGCATGCATGCATGTCAGTACTGGCACCTTGTGTCTGCATGTGGGTTATGATACGCCCAACCACAGTCACTCCCAGTATAACCCCCATTGGGAAACAAGCAGATGTCATGTATGTTCACATGCTCTAGCCCATAGAACCTCCAGATATCCCCTGTAGTTCATATAGTACCTGTGCATTACTGAAGTGTGGCAAACTAAGTAGTTAGGGAGTGTATTTGTGGCCCTGGCAAAAAGTGTCAATGCAAGTCCATTAGAGAGTGAGGTTGTGGTGAAAATGGCATCCGTTCACGTGGACAGCCATATGTGCTACACCTAATGTATGTCTACTATATCTCTGTTGCACATGTCTCTCACCAACACACATATATCTTCTTACAGCACAGCAACATGTTGGCTTTGTGGCACATGTAGTAACTGCATGCACTTGTAATAGTAATGACTCATCAGCCAGGGGTTTGACCCCTGTACTGGTAGGTGTGTGACAGACAATGCTTAGGTTTTAGTCTCCAAGCCCTTCTCTGTTGTACATTGTCTGCCCCTCCCACAAACTCTCTGGTGGATGTGGAGGCGTACACCTGCTCAGCAGCAGCATGTGTATTGTAAGTGATGGACATGGTCAAGTGATGGCCTCTGCACCTATTGCAGTCCTCCTCTAGCTGATTGCATGTGGAACAGCTGTGATGATGTTCCCATAGCCATTCACATGATAAACACAGTACAATATCTAGGAACATCATGTTGGTGTTTGGCCATGACAGTCGCTGTGAGTGGTACCTGGATGTGGTGTTTGGAAACGGCATTACAGATGATATTTGGATGTTCCTCAAACATCATACACAGTGGGAAATAGCCAATAGCCTAAAGACAGGAGGGTGATGTGCCAGACATGACTACAGCATGTAAGTGTAGCTATGCTTCATTGAGACTACTGCCTGTTTAACATGTTGTGTGTGGTAATAGCTATTCTGCATGTTTTATAACACAAATGACAGTGCTCTGTTCGTGAGGGACCCCAATCTGTAGGGCCATCTGTGGACTGGTCAGTGTGTGGAGCTATTTGTTTCCTGTGTTACACACCAAACACACATCTGTGCAAAGCAGGAGCATAGTGTGAGGATTGCTGCCAGTACATGGTGATAGGGATGTGTTACTGCCATCCCATCCCTGCCTGGACATATGTCACATGACACAATGGCATGACACACTGTCGGGGGTTCTCAGTGGCAAGCCAATAATGGGCCAGTGTTCATAGCTGCAGACACACATCTTCTACACTTTGTACAGATGTCATGCAGTATATATGCATGTGCTATGCTCCCTCTGCAAATGTATACCATCTGTTGTGTTGGGTTGATGGCCATATCTATGCATACTGTTGTAAGTAATGACTAGTCAGCCAGGGGTTTGACCCCTGTACTGGTAGGTGTGCTGAATGCTGTTGTCTATTATTAAGCCATATCTGTGTTTAAACTGCAAAACCATAGGCTGTGTGGGTTTGGAGGTCCCGGCAGAACCTCCTGTCCCACATCAGCTGACCATGGCAATGGGCACCAGCACATCTGGGGCCCAGCCTTGGACATCAACCTCTGTTGTCTCTGCACCACCTTCTGGTGGTACCACCACTGAGGATGGGGACTGTCTCCCCTGGGGGCAGGGCCAGACAGAAACATGTCGTGTGGTCCCGGACGTGGTGTGTTGGAGGTCAATAAGGGGTTCCAAGGCCAGATACACAAGCTCAAGGGCAGAGTGTCACATTTACAGGGTGAGGTCGCCCCCTCCTGGACAGCCCCAATCACTGCCTCCTTTGCAGCTGTTTTGATGCAGTGGTGGCTGCCCATGGCTGGGGACCTCCGTCCCACTGTTCCCATGGCCTTGTGAGTGCCAAACACCCCTCCTAGTCTGAGGTGTATCCCCCCACATGTGTCATATACCGACCCTGTATGCTGTCTTGTGTGTGATCCTACCCTACCTATCCTCCACGGGCATACCTACTCTCCTTCCCCCACATCCCACTCTCACCTTACCAAAACATAAGGCCAATTGGTTCCCAGGACAACATTTGCCACATACATAGCTGTCCCTTTCACACACATACCCACTGGACACATGTAACCCTTGTAATATGCATCACAACATACTCCTGTTATCCTCACACCTGTCCCTCAGGCACATGATCCTGGTATGCACATCACTCCTAAATGTTCCAGGTGCATGTGATGCAGATGACCCCATTGTACCCACAATACTATCGGTCCATCTCTGGTTACCCCATTTACCTTTATCATGATGATGATGTTGCACACAGCACCTTGCAAGAGTACTGTTCTCACATAATTATTGGACAGGTACTTTTGTGTTAATGTGCATTACATGCACGAGTGATGTATACAGCCAATGTACAACTGTTTGTGTGTATGACTGACACATCTGTGTCTGAGGGAGTCTTGATATTACATAGGACAACACCACTACATAATAAAGGCATCACTGGTGTTTCTCTTTTCACTTGTTTGTAATGCTTTGTTGTCACATGGTATGTTCCTGATATATCTCTATATATGTATGTACCTATATGCTGGACATAAACACTCACACATGCATCTACATGATGGAATACATTCCTATACTGTTGAATGACTGCGCTATATGATATGTTTGTGGTAATGTCCGATGTCTGTATATATGCCATGGCGTATTGGTAAATCACATTAGCTGTGTGTGCAGGGTCCTGGTTCCGAGCCTTGCAGAGGCTGTTTATTTTGTTGCAGGGCAGAACAAGGCCATTGGATATGGAGGGATTAAGGCACATGAAAGCAGTTGTGAGTGGGTGTGCGTGGGATTGCATGGTGTTATGCAATGCTAACCTCTGGTTACAGCTTCTTACACTCAATTAGCCTCTACATTGCTTTACCAGTGTAATACTCGCATACTGGTGGCCAAACAGGCTTACACTCACTTGCTCCCGCACTTGCAAATGCACTGACATCGGTGCTTGCATCTGACACTCACACCCCTGGGTGGGAGCGAGGGCCACAATATTACCTTGTGATGCCTATTACATCGGAATACATGCCTACAGTATCGGGAATGGCTGCCCATTAGGCAACAGCATGCCATTCGACGGTACAGAATCAGTGACCTGTCCAGTGTTTTATTCATATTATTTGAGTGTTTCTCTTACAATCTGCACCCGTCTGGCAGACACATGGGAACTGAGACTCTTCAATACAGACAAGTAATTGGGTTTTGGGACCCACATCTGTCAGCCGAGTCATGCTACTGCATACCTATTATTCTATCATCTTTCTAAAGTAGTCAGTGAAATATGTGCTTTCTGTCCCTATCAGACCTCTCATACGATTGGGGAAAAATGAAGACTGAATCAGGGACACGGCATAACAACATCAGGAACACATTCAAATTATCGGTGCTATCAACCTGACACATTGACAGACTCAGAGCATATGTATTCATACACATTGTCTGAGGCACATGCTGTTTATGACTCTTAGTTGTTGTCATTATTCATTACGTGTAATCCACCACCTTTCCTTCTGATATCACTAGTTCTAGGAGGGTTTAGGTGGGACAGAGTTAGAATCTGAGTCAAAGTCAGGGACGTCCCTGGTAATCAGGGACAGTTCAATGGTATAGTCCCTATGTGTTGCCCCAGTGGTTTACAGCCTATCCAGTGGATGTGCTCTTAGGGGTTGGGAAGTATGGGTGTCAGCTTTGCCCATATCGGAATATTACTTACATCTCCAGGGCGGTCCTAATATGGCTCTGCTAGCCAACACCTGCATGCCTAGGCCCATAATCGCATACCCATAGTTCCCCCACCTGCCACTCCTCTACAGCAGTTATCCTTACTCTGGATGCAGGTGGGGTATAAACACACAACTACACACTGGCCACTCTCCCCATGTTGGGAAACATGTCGTACTTTGTGTTGACCCATGGGTTATCAGGCTTGCACAACCTACTCGTCCGTGTACATTTACAGCCTGGTCTGATAAATCATTACCGGGACTCACTCCGATCATTAATTTTTGGTGTCCCACAAGGGACATCGATGGCTATGTTTCAAGATTAGACCTTGCAGGTCTCTCCCACTGGTAGTATCTTGCTGGTGGTCTGGGAAGCACTGGTGTGTTTACCTTTATTGTGCGTCTGTATGTCTCACCGGCCTAGCTAGGGGGGTGGGGGGTGATGCTACGTGTTACACGTTTGTTTATTGGACCTCCCACCACCCTATGCATGGCCTGTGAACATATGTTACTCGTAACTGCTGTATCATATCCTAGCTATATACATGTGTATATTTACTGTCACACACACACACACACACACACACATATATATATATATATATATATATATATATATATATATATATATATATATATATACACACACACACACACACACATATATATATATATATATATATATATATATACACGTATATGTATGTCTGCAACCATATATATATATATCTATATGTGTGTGTGTGTGTGTGTGTGTGTCTGTAAACCAATACATACCCCGCGCAAATGCACTTAGACATGCGTAATGGTGTTTATATATGCTTCCTTGCATACTAGTGCCTTATTCATTATGACACTGACACTTCAATCCAGTTATCTTGTAATCGATATTTAGCAGGTTATACAGTGGACAGATGTCGCAATATGTTCATGTACAGATTACCGATGGTAATTTGAATGTGATACAGTGGGATTCGGTACAAGAATGTTTGTTTGTTAGGGGGTTGCTGCAACAAATGCACTATTGCTGTGCTGCTACATATGCATATATACCCATATATCCATGGCTCCTGGTTCCCCAAACACACACCCCAACACCTCCCTAACACTGCTGTCATCCATTCTTCTGTCGGATTCGCAGTGTATCAACACCACTACACACTGGCCACTCCCTACTCCTATAGAGCCATCCCATTGGTTTACTCACTCCACATATCCTCAGAACTCCCATACGTTTAGTCCACAAACATTGGTGACATGAGCGTCCAAAGGAATACTATTCACAATTATTGGTTGACCCACATGGAACACGCATGTGTGTATGGCAAGATTAGACTCTATACTTCATTGCATCCTTACTCCCATTAACATGACACTACATTTAATTAATATATATGACTATGTGGTAATGCACACATTACACATGGGAGCCTAATTATATATGTGTTCAGCGTATTTCTTTTACAAATAGACCGGTTTAGCACTTGGCGTTGCTGTAGCGGGCAGATCAAAGGAATGATTCCATGTACGCGGAAGCACTCACATTTGATTATTGTCAGCACAGCACTGACTCTGGACACTGTACATACCTCTGCGTTCTAGCTGTTTCATCCTGTCCTTCTTCTGCACAGCCTATTATTCCATCTACTGTCGATGTTTGTATGTGCACATTCCTGTTATCTATGTCTGCAAATGGAATGCATGTGTTACAGAGAATGTACTTCTATATATTGATGTCTGCATGTGTATATGCATATATACCTATTGTGAACTCGCTGACCTCTATGGGGAGGTCCAATTAGAACCAGGCTATCCAACCCTGGCACACCTGGATCCATAATTTCACGCCCATAGTTCCTCCACCCCACCTGTGTTCAACTTACACACGTAACTTCCAATATCCACTTATTATCGCAGCCATGACACACCTCCAAACATTGCCCTCTCCAGAGCATTAGGGGCCCTGCACATATGTTGTCCCGCCTCGTGTCTTCTCAGGCTCTCCCACCATTTAGTCTTTGAACATACCTGCCCTTGCTTGTGTAATGGATGATGGACAAATGCGCCTTAGAATTTTTGGTAGTCCCAGTAGAGACTACTCTCTGTCTGTGTGTAAAGTAGACTTAGCAATTCAATGATGTTACTCCCACTGGTAAAACCCTGCCTCTGGTGTGAGTAGCAGTGCTCTGCTCACTCCTGGCCATCTTTTTATGACATACGCTGACAGCACTATATAGTACCATAGTTGCTGTTGATTCCCTTCTTATCCCTTGTCTATGCTTTATTGTTATGATGTTCATTCTTCATATATATATATATATATATATATATATATATATATATATATATATAGAAAACAATATAAGCAGATGGTAGCAACTTAATCACTCTCTTAGGTACACTGTCTATAATCCAACGTTTCAAGTAAAATAAATCCACATTAGCGTAAACTCAAAAACAAACAAACATAACCTCACAACATAAAGCTTCTCAGACATTACAATCAAACAACACTAACCACCAGTATTTAACAAGTGTTTAAAGCTGTTCACAATCAAATATTTGAAACACTGACTAAAGAATTACAAAATATTACCTACTTTGACGCAAAAGCTATTTAAATATTAAACATCCATATATAACCAAAAATGAAAAAAATACATGTAACCATGTATTAATAAAAAAAAAAAAAAATAATCATCAATATAAATATATACACATACCCAGCATTCTCCGTGAAAACTTTTCAGAAATATAAATAAAAACTGTCCACTATTTATACTGTGTATTATCTAAGCTTCTCAATATATACTTCTACTTATTGTCGACAGATATGGTGTCTGTGCTACAGTTGATGCGTTGGTAATGTTACCATTTGTGACCGGCATCAAGTAGTATTATTAAATAGGTAACATAGTTAGTAATAATGTGCAATAGGGGGCATATACATATATTTGATGAATATCTGTAAAGCAAAGATAATATGATAGATATGTCACATTAGATGTGTTAGTGATGTCAGCATCGGCTTCCGACAATAAGTAGAAGTATATATTGAGAAGCTTAGATAATACACAGTATAAATAGTGGACAGTTTTTATATTTCTTGAAAAGTTTACGATGCAGCTATGGTTATGTGACTATATTGCTGATGAGATTTATTTTTATTTTTATTTTTGATGGATTAATACATGTATTTTTAAATCATTTTGGGTTATTATGGATGCAAGTTAGTATTTTAAAATAGCTATGTCAAAGTAGGTAATATTGTATTCCTTTAAATTCAGTGTTTCAATTATTCATTTGAACAGTTTAAATACTCTATAAATATGTGTGACTAGTGGTTGTTGATTGTAACGTCTGAGGAAGCGGTTAGTAAACCGTGAAAGCGCTTACGTTTGTTTGTTCCTGTGTCGGTGTATTAAACCTTGTTTTGTGTTTACGCTAATGTGGATTTATTTTACTTGAAACGTTGGATTATAGACAGTGTACCTAAGAGAGTGATTAAGTTGCTACCATCTGCTTATATTGTTTTCTACATAAGTTCAAGATACTTGGGTTCGTGTGGATATTGTATTTATCTTGGGATGGAGGAAGCAGTACTGGTAGCAATGGCGGTTCCAAATGAACGGGTTCTTGATGCGAATTCGATGATGAGAGGCTTGCTAATGACTGCGAATAACCCCCTGATGAGTGTGGATGTGAGCGGAATGGAATATGATGTTCCTTTGAATAAAGGTAATATGCAGACCGTGCAATAATTAAGAAGAGACATTGAAAATAATACGTATAAATTCAAACGTCTGCAGTGTCAGCGCTTCCATTTGGAAGCATGTTTGAGTATGAACATTATTCCAAGAGGGCTTTGGGTGTTAAATATGCCAAGCTATGGTACTGTGTATACGGATTTGCTAGCCAAATGGCAGCAAATAAACATAGACACTAGTAAAGCCTATATGAAATTATTAATAGAATATTTTGAACCCATAGAGAACGATTTATCTACTGAGATAATACAACAGCAGAATGAATTATTTGAATTAAGCAATGATGGCTCAACAGAGGCTTTTTTGCAAAATATGATAGAGAAAGTCCAGAGATATGAAAAAAGACTGCTTGAATACAAAAAGAAAAAATTATCCAGGGATATGGATGATTTTAAAAAACAGAATGTGTTCACGTGGCCTAAGGAAAATGAAGGTGATGAAGGATCGGTTGCAATACAACATCATGTAAAGAAGCAAGGCACAGGAGAGCATACTACAGTGTTGGGCAGGGAGTCTGTAACCTTTATCAAGGAGACAGTAGGACAATGCTCTAATAAAATTGATAATGTTAACCAAAAAGAGACAGTGGCAACCATAGATCCTATGGTCACATTGAATTCTAATATCCTGGCTTCTCCACAAGCTGCTGGTTTTGTTTATTCTACTCCAATGGAAATGTTAGCTGATAATGAAGAGAAGGATGATGGAACTAAACGAGACCGTACAGAAGTAAGGAGACAACTACTGGCAGATGGGGGGCTAGTGCAACAACAGCCGGTTTTTCCACTACCTATAAGAGGAAGCAGAAAGAAGTCTGTGGATATCGACAGTCAGAGAGGCCAGAAATGGAAAGAAGTGCCCTATCAACAAGTGCATACAATAAAGAAGATGTGGACACAAAGAACATAGTTTGGAACATTTCTAAATATGTTCTATCTGAAACAGAATCTGGACTATTGAATAAAGGACTTGGATTCATATTGACTGATAACATAGATGTAAGTGAAGCCATTATTTCAGTGCGTATGTTTGCAAGGAATTTAGCCCTAAAAATGTCTCTAGGTATGAATGAGAATAATGTACAATTATTCAAAAAGAAAAGTTCCTTTTTGCCACAGTTACCTAGCAATGTTGAAGTATTTGTAAAAGCATTTGAAAATACTGTTTATAATGACCTAAGATTTAGTTCAGGACAGATTGCAACCAATACGTCTAAAATGGAGTTGCAGGCACTTAATAAGCTTAGGAACAATGTCGATATAGTAATAAAACTAGCTGATAAGGGTGGACCAATCATGGTCATAGATTCCACATACTATTTAAGTACGATGTTTGAAATGCTTGAATCAGAAGCTTATGAGAAAATTGGTATGGATGAGGTGAACAGAGTGATAGAAGGTGTTAATAGGGCATTGGATGAGTGCTTTAATATGAAAATTTTGACTATTGATTTATTAAACTATTTCAAAGTTGAGTACCCTATAATACCATGTCTGAATGGCCTCCCAAAGATACATAAACATCCAACCTTGCCCAAATTTAGACCAGTGGTAGCAGGGGCGGGCTGGGTGACTGAGGCCATTTCTGTTTACTTGGATCATGAGCTCAAACAAGTGTTAGAATCCTATGAGCAAGTTTTAAAAGATACTGAACACTTCTTGAGAGACCTCTATAGTTTTATGCAAACAATGAATGATTCAACTGATTTGATTTTAGTAACGTTAGATGTTGAATCACTTTTTACAAGTATACCGAATGGTACAGGGATAAGTATAGTAAACAATTTGCTACAAATGGATGGAGGTATGAATAACCTCAAAGCAGATTTTTTATGCTTTTTGCTTGAAATTGTATTGGATAACAATATTTTTTTGTTTCATGACAAGTTATATAAACAAAGAAAAGGCGTAGAGATGGGCACAAGTTGTGCCAACGCGTAAGCCAATATAGTTATGGTTGCATGGGAAAAAGAGAATATAATGAACAATGTAAAAGTGTTGTTCCATCGACGTTTTGTGGACGACCTATTTTTGGTCTGGAATGGCACAGAGGAAGAATTGAGGGATTTCTTTGATTGTTTGAATCAAAGCAGTGAATTTTTGAAATTCACTATAGAACAATCAAATAGAACTATCAATTTTTTGGATGTAACATTAACCAGAGTAGGACATGAATTTACTACTAGTGTTTATAGGAAAGCTTGCTATTGTCCGACATTTTTACATCGTAAAAGTATGCATAAACCGACTATGTGTATTAACATAGTAAGGGGACAGGCACTGAGATTGGCTAGATTGTGCTGTGAAGATAATGTGCTAACAACGGAATTAATGAAGCTAAAGGAAGATTTTATGGCCAGAGGATATAGTGAAAGAGATATAGAAACAGTATATAAACAGGTCCATGCGTAAAGGAATACACGAGCTAAACCGTACTATTCAAAAAGAAACATTGATAATATGACTTTAAATGTTAAAAAGCAGGCTTTAAGCCTTGTAGTACCATATGGTAGCAACATTAATAGAGTCAAGGAGGCTATTGAAAGTAATTGGAACATATTATTGGCTGACGAAAAACTAAAGACATTGTAGGGGATTATCCCAAATATGTTTATAAGAATAATATGACTCTAAAACAGCAGTTGTGTTATCGCAATAACTTTTTACAGTATAAAATTGATAAACCAGAGTCACTTAGGTATTTAGGGACTAGAAAATGCAATGGATGTGGTCAGTGTCAGTATATTAATGAATCGAGGTTTTTTAAACACCCGGATACAGGACACTTATGGGAGTTAAGATTAAATGGTACATGTGAATCAAGAAATTTAGTTTATGTGGCCCAATGTCAAAAATGTTTTTGCTACTATGTAGGAAAAACAAATCGGTCCCTAAGGGAAAGAATTAGGGATCACATTTACAGCATTGCAAGAAAGGAGAACTACAATGCTATAGCAAAACATGTGTTGAATGAAGGTGCAACGCATACATTTACTTTTCAAATTTTGCATGTTAAACATCTAAACATGAGAATGGGTAATATCACCAATGACACTGAGTGCACAGAACTCGAATGGATTTTACGACTGGGAGCACACAGAGGGAAAGGACTCAACGATAGCATATCAATTAAGCCCATATTAAAAGCTAGGACACTAAGATGAAATGTAATGTAATCTAATATTTAATTTTTAATTTTTATATACATTTATATATATATATTTTAGACTTATTAGAGATGATGTGTTATTCATATAGTTACATATTAAGACATTTATATATATATTTTCATTGATAGAATGCAATAGTATAATTATTATTTATTTTTTATAGTTTAGTTCATGTCATACTATGTACATTTTTACATTTACAGAGATATATTATATACATATCATTATTTTATATACATTACAAAAGACAGTATATATATAAGCCAGGTTAGTTGATATATGTACATATATTAGAATATTGTTTTTATGAATAATTAATAGTGATATTTGAAGTTATTATAATTGATCAAATATATTATGTCAACAGTGTTTTTATCTAATAATTTAAATAAGACAGATATGGTGTCTATGCTACAGTTGATGCGTTGGTAATGTTACCATTTGTGACCGGCATCAAGTAGTATTATTAAATAGGTAACATAGTTAGTAATAATGTGCAATAGTGGGCATATACATATATTTGATGAATATCTGTAAAGCAAAGATAATATGATAGATATGTCACATTAGATGTGTTAGTGATGTCAGCATCGACTTCCGACAATAAGTAGAAGTATATATTGAGAAGCTTAGATAATACACAGTATAAATAGTGGACAGTTTTTATATTTCTTGAAAAGTTTACGATGCAGCTATGGTTATGTGACTATATTGCTAATGAGATTTATTTTTATTTTTATTTTTGATGGATTAATACATGTATTTTTAAATCATTTTGGGTTATTATGGATGCAAGTTAGTATTTTAAAATAGCTATGTCAAGTAGGTAATATTGTATTCCTTTAAATTCAGTGTTTCAATTATTCAATTGAACAGTTTAAATACTCTATAAATATGTGTGACTAGTGGTTGTTGATTGTAACGTCTGAGGAAGCGGTTAGTAAACTGTGAAAGCGCTTACGTTTGTTTGTTCCTGTGTCGGTGTATTAAACCTTGTTTTGTGTTTACGCTAATGTGGATTTATTTTACTTGAAACGTTGGATTATAGACAGTGTACCTAAGAGAGTGATTAAGTTGCTGCCATCTGCTTATATTGTTTTCTACATAAGTTCAAGATACTTGGGTTCGTGTGGATATTATATATATATATATATATATATATATATATATATATATATATATATATATATATATATATATATATATATATATATATGTGTGTATGTGTGTGTGTGTGTGTGTGTGTCTGTGTGTGTGTATATATATATATATATATATATATATAATATATATATATATGTATATATATATATATATATATATATATATATATATATATATATATATATATATATATAGATATATATTTTACATCTGTACATACTTATATACATTTCCTATGCTGGGTGCTGCTTACACCCGTGCAAGCTCACTCGCATATGCTTACTGTGTGTTACATATGCTTACTGCCACTTATTTGTGCTTACTTGTGCCTTATTCATTAAGACAGTACCACTTTGATTGAAAGGATCTGGTTAAAAGTCCCATGCGATACTCAAGTTCACTTTTACATGTTATTATGTCGGTTTTACAGCAGAACGACATTCATTCCACAAGGAAAATGATATGTGCTATAGTTGAACTTGAACTGTGAATGCCTGTTCATTAGGTGGATGCTCTAACCACTACACTATTGGTGTTCTGCTTCATTTATATGTATACCCATGGTTCATAGTTACCCGAACACATGACTCAACACTTCAATAACACAGCAGGCATCCATTCTCCTGTTGGGTAAACCGCATCACTACACATGCACCATTCCTTACTGCTCTGGACCTATACCGCATGTTGACTCACTCCAAGTATATTCAGACTTCCCAAGCCTATAGTCCTGGCACATACGTTTGTATGTTGGTCAGGGTGTTCATATGGTCATTTGGGTTTAAGCTTGTCCAACTGGGGACCAGGACTGTCCAGTACCCATTTGAAAGTCAGACTTAGCACGTGGACAAAGTTACTCCCACTGTTAGCATCCTACCTGTGATTAGAGACGCAGGGGGTTTGCCCACCTCTGGCCAGCTTGATATGTCAGCACTAAATAATACTGGTGTTATGCTGCTGTTTTCCTTTGCATTCATTATGAATGCTTTCTTGTGCCCATGTTCCTTCGTTCCTTCTGTAGATATATATGTATATATATATATATATATATATATATATATATATATATATATATATATATATATATATATATATATATATATATATATATATATATATATATATATATAAAATATCTGTACGTGTGCATGCATGCATATACATCTACATGATTAATTACTTTGATCATACTGTTGAATGACTGTGATGTCTGCTATGTTTGTGATAACATCAGAGTTAGGTATAACTGCCATGGCTTAGTGGTAAATCACATTGGTTGTGGTGTGTAGGGTTCTGGCATCGAGCCTGGCTGAGGCAGGTTATTGTGTTGCCGGGCAGAACAAGGACCGTTGGACAAAGGGTAAGTAGAACACTTTTCACCAGCGTTTTTCCATTTCACCATGTTTAACTGCCATTTCCCATCACGCAAACACCTTCTGCATTCTTACTGTGATACGTCACCCCAGTTCACATTTCAATGGTATTATATCGTTATACAGCATAAAATAGCAGGATATGCTCGTATACGGATTACGCGTCGTAAATGGTGTGTGCTGCAGTCGAACTGGCAATGTCTGCTCGATAGATGGATGCTCTAACCACTACACTATTACTGTGCTGCTTCATTTGCATGTATACCCATGGTTCATAGTTACCAGAACAAACGCTGCAAAACATCACTAACATAGCAGTCATCCATTCTCCGGTCGGAAATAAACCACACCACTACACCTGCACCACTCCCTACTGCCCTAGACACGTCCTGTGTGTTGGCTCACTCCAAGTATATTCAGACGTCCCAAGCTTATAGTCCTGGGATATACATTCATATAATGGTCAGGGTGTTCAATAAGGCTTCTGGTTTTTGGCTTGTCTGAATGGAGATTGTTTGAAAGTCAGACTTAGCACGTGGCCAAATTTAGTTCCACTGTTTGCATCCTACCTGTGGTTGAAGACACAGGAGGTGTGCTCATTTCTGGTCAGCTTGATATGACAGCACTAAATAATATGGGGGGGTTCCACTGCTGTTTCCCTTCGCATTTGTTATGACTGCTTTATTGTGACCATGTTCATTCTTCATATATACATATATATATATATATATATATATATATATATATGTCTGTACATACACATGCATATATATATATATATATATATATATATATATATATATATATATATATATACCTACTACATACTTATTTACATTTTTCATACTGTTGAATGACCGCCACTTACTGCCACCCCTATATTCAATGGCCATTATTCTAGGTATCATACAAAATTAGCAGCCCTTGCATGGTTTGGACCCAGGAACGGAAACACCTTAGTCACCAGTTTAACCACTACACCATCCATGGTACATTCTGCATGGATGGTAGTTAGGTTATATGACTTTACTAAAGGCATTCCACACTAGTGGCAACAAATGTGACAGTCGGTTGGTGTACATATGTATAATACATGTTAAGTTCATATGTTTCTGAGAGACATATGTATACATTTGCAAGTATACATATTTATAAATAGGACACATACTTGGCAACTAATTATATGCATGTATGTGTGATGTATAGCTGTAACTATGCATATATAAGTATGTACATTTATGGATGTATGACTACATATCTGCAGTTGTACAAGGCCATGAACACCCGCATCCGGGAGGGACTTGTACTGCTTGTATACAGGAGTTGTGTGCATCATTACGACGTGGAACCTGGACAGGGTATACAATTTGTGGACGTGTACTATTTGGACGATGGCTATGGGAAAGCTTCTAGCGAACATGTGTAAGGTAAATATTCCTGATAATGCACATGGGGAGACGTGCATCATGGTCAGGTGTTTAATCCCGGGTCGTAGGTTATGTAGGTCCAGCTGGAGGCTGAGCAGGGCTGTGGAAAACTACTGCTAATGCAACTTGTGTCCGGATGTCTACGGGGCTGGACATCATGTTGTGCCACCAAGTCTAATCTTTAGTACAGACACTTATCCCAAAAATTGTGGACGCCAATGACTCCCATTCTTTTGGCTTTATGAAAATGAGCGAGGGTTATACATGCATGGGATACTTAGTTTGCAAGACTGTGACTGCCTAGGGTGAGACTGCCTACTAGATGTGGGTAGGGGGCACTATGTGCAGATATGGCTGGCCCAAGCTAGCAGCCCGAGTATGCGTGGTTTTGGTGGACGTTCAGTGGGGGGGTGGGGGGGTGCTGTGAAGGGGATGATGGGTATTCAGTTATGTATCCAGGTGTGTAGAGGTTGGATGGCTCAGTTCAGGCCAGACCATTATGTGGGTGTGAGCCGGTACCATTTCTGTACATGTGTATCGCACATTTTAATGTTCATATGTTTGGGGGATTGTGTTCTGTAGTAAGGCCTGTCAGGGTGTATTGGGGATGTGAATGTATGTTCTTTGGTTTCCTTTTTGATTCACCCACTGCTCCCTCGTATACCTCTAGTTAACCTATTGTAGTATCCTTCCTTAGGTTCATAGGTTCATAGATTAGTACTAGACTAACTGCCCTTGCGAGCCATTTTAAGCCTAGCCAATTATCCCTTGTGGGACTCAAACCCTGCACCCTGTGTTTGTAAGGGAAACACCTTAACCATTAGGCCACCCTCCCAACTAAAATCCATATCACCACCACAGGGAACTGAACCCAGAACCTTCTGCATATAAGACAGATGTAATACCCACTACACTACAATCATCTTTTAAGGTACATCCGACCCAGTCTCCCCTTGGCGAATTATTACATTACCCGTCACCCCCCCCCCCAAATTCCACAAACACACCATCCATCCCTTCTCTTGTTGCTGGCCCATGGCACAGACAGCTATACACACTGCGTACTCTACATATCTCTGGTACCATTATGATTGTGAGGACAACCCTAGCATATTTGGTCTTTCACATGCTGCACTTCACTCACATAGGTACATGCAAATACTTATCTTTCATAACATGGTAGGTTGACCCGGGTAATACCCATTCATCTTTGGGCCATCCAGACAAGGACGACTTGGACCGTGAATGGCCAGTTATTGAGCGAATGCTCTGACCATTGGTAGGGTTGTCACCTTTTCAAATGGCCAAAGTGGGACATTTTCAGGACACACATCAGATTTTACAGGCCGACACATACCCATGGTCAGTACAAAGGATAGAACTTAACTTTTTTGCCTACATGATAGCTTATTCTTGTAGTATTTTAGTTGCTTATTCTGTTTCTTATAACATTTAGGTATTTTACATACAGAATAACTGTGTTATTGTATTACATACAATATAGGACATAATTATGTCCTACAATCTCAGGACATTTGCAATTTTTAATCATTTTTGTCAGGACACAACTGCCCAAAGAGGGACTGTCCCTCGCAACGCGGGACAGGTGGTAACCCTAACCATTGGGCTAGGCTTAGCAAAGGGCAGCAGAACGCAAACAATCTGCATTTCGCTTCCATTTGGTATAAAAATCAACACTACAGTGAAATACGGACACAGCGTTTTAAATGTCATTGTTCGAGGGACGGGGGCTCAAAATTCAGCTACGTGCTTTTGTGTTTACTCCTGTGATTTAATTTTTGGGTTTGTGGAACTCTCTTGTATGCTTTGCTTACATTTCAGTATCCACGGACACTGATAGGAGTGATTACTATTAGAGGCAGGCTGTACTAGTCAGCATTTTAGGTTGCGCGACTGTAGCCGACATGTTCACGCCTCTGTGCAGTGCTTAAAATGTCCCCTGTACTCTCCCACATTTCCTGTGCATGTGGACAGTGCGGCAGCGCACCTTCATTAATATGCATATGGTGCTGCTGCGCCATCTCTACGTCACACGGTCGGAGCAAGGCAAACGCCGTCCTTGCGCCTAGCTTCATGAATCCCGGGGATTGTCTGTCAGCTGTTATATTTTATATGTTTCCTCAAATAACTAAAAAGCTGAAGAGTATCTTTAGGTTTGTGTTACACTAATATATTTCCTTAATACTTGCAACTTTTGATGAATATACATAAAGCAAACTGCAGATTGCATCATGGAAACTGTATTAGAATAATAACACTATTCAATTGTTAAAGAATGTCACAGAAAAAAGCACATACAACTAAAGTGGTTGCAAAAAAAACAGACACTAGAATCAGACCTCCTATCACAGCATCTCACTTAAAAGACCAAGTTGCATTTTACATTCATGTTGTACTGCTCTCATTGAATCCAAACATGCTTTGTTGACACTTTCAGAACTACTTACTGCCTCCTGGTGGAACACCATATCAGTATTTTTTATAATTTTTGACATGTGGTCTCCTGACACCCTTACAGACTACAGAGCTTAAATACTATTTTGTTGCCATATATCAATCAACATTAATCTCAGTTTTGTGATTGTCCTGAGATTTCCCTAGACTAAATCACATTTACCTCCCCAAAGTTAAATGAGTGTTTAAATGTCAGGAGTCATTTCATACCATATAAATAACACTAAATGAAATAACCATATTTACCTATATGCATTACTCTTGGTTTTCATTTCCTTTTGCTCTTTTCTTTTGTAAGAGATGCAGCCGAAGGCCTCATACATGCAGTAATGTTGATCTGAGTTTCGGTAGTGTTCAAGGTACCTGGGGTGTGTCTGTCTGGGTACAGATTCAGTTCTGAGAGACCTCCTCTCTCTACTTGGAAAGAAGTTATTACACTCTATAACAGAGGCCTTGTGAAGTGAGAGGTGTCAATGCTCAGTCCACAGTAGAACAGCTAGGAGTAAATTTAGATATCTTGGACTGTGCAGAGAGCCACTGCTCTGTTATAACTTCTCGGTGTTACTGCACATGCTGTTTCCAATGGACATTAAGCCACATTATCAGCAATTATGTTGAGTCAGTATAAGGTCAGCCTTGCTTCTCTCCTGCTTATATCCCTGGACCTGGATGGCAAACAAGTTCATGTGGCCTTTTTCCTTGGCAGAGTAGCTCCACATATTAAGGGATTGCTTCACAGTATAACCCCACACACTGCTGGTAGTGGACTACATGGGAAAGGCAGGGTCCCATATGTTTGTGGTAGAGATAACCAAATAATTAACTGTAATTCCCTCAGTTCGTCAATCATTTTACCTTGATATCATTTACTAAATCTCTTTTTGCTCCCAATGATATAAAATGAATCCAACCAAAATAAACCCCAAATAATGAGCAATATGTTGTAAACCTGCATAATTTACAAAAACAAAAATTGGGATCTAAAAGCATTTTATACAAGGGGTCTAAACCCCCTTACATACCCCATGTTAGAGCTTCACTGTCAAACCTCCTAATCATTAAATATGCTACATCAGAGGATGCTGTACTTCATGGTAGGAAAGAAGCTACAGACAACAGAATTATACATTAAGCCTGTAATTCACTGCTAGTAATTGAAAATAAAATGGACACGCACTCCTTGTATACTAATAAATGGCTGCTTAATGTACTCACTGGAAAGTATTATAGTATTTCATGTCTTTGGCTTTTGTCACCTTTTATATCCAGCAATCACTGTTGCAATGATGTGAACAGTGACAAGCCATCCTTGTAAAGTACACCAATTGTGATTTTACCATATTTAGAAGCACTATAAAACATTCAAAACTTCATATAGTCATGTTTTTGTTTCATCTTTCCAGCTGTACATCTTTCTTTCATATTATTGAGAATAATAGTCAGGTCTATATTATAAATCAGCTGTCATGTGTCTGAGACATGGATACAGGGCAATTTACCTTGAGGATAGAGAAAAGAAAAGCTCAAGAAGTGAATCCTGACATCTACGTTGAGCACACATAATTATTTATAAGGATCAAAGAGCCACAATCATGTCTTTTTGTAGAAGATGGAGCTTCAGTTATTAACATGTAGTATTAGTTACAGAGGAAAACATGTGGGAGTGTCAAGTGTTTTACAGTTTTAAAAGCTGCAGAATATTTAGTGCTGCTACATAGACAGACCAGAAGCTAAGTGTACTGTTGATACTCTAGCAGATTTAAAAGTTGTTAAACACTCCTATCTACCTTTTTTTTTGGGGGGGGGGGCAGAAGGAAGTATTTTACAGTTTTGCCTGTTGCTTCAGCTTTTCATTGGCATTCTGTGGTGGCAATGCTATTTGCTGTTGGGTGAGACAATTAAATAATCTGTGATGGCTCTGCAAAACAAAAGTTGTTATGCATGTCTTTAAAGACAGAGATGTGCATAATAAGGTTGTCTTTTCATGATTTCAAAGTGTAATCAACATTGTCCATGCACCTTATTATTATTATTATTAATCATAATCGTTGTTAAATATACTTACAGATGTGATTTGCTGTAAAATAGCAAAACAAAACATTTTATTGAAATAAAACCAATGTTGAGTACACACACACACACACACACACACACACACACACACACACACACACACACACACACACACAGCTTTGTGGATGATTTCCCACACCATACTCTTATAACTGAATAATTTAATCTCATTTCTTTCCCATTTCATTTTACTCACTATACAACAACTGTGTGAAATGGAAAGCACTGTTTTGTGAGTGTCATTTGGTTTCCCTCTAACCACAGTGGTCCCCATTGAGACATGCATGTTTTGATAAAAGTCAGCTCCTGAAGTATTGCATAACTGAAAGTTAAAATCAAAGACATAGCATCTCTTAAGATATTTGTGCAAACTTTACCATACAGTAATGTAATCTGTAAATTAAGAAATGATCAAAGCAACTTTCTAAGAAGCCAGGATAATTAATAGTTTAGAATAAAGGAGATGATGATGGCATCTTACATTTAAAGCAGCAAATTGATAAGGTGCTGTTATATAAGGTAGATCAGACTAAGGATGCGTTGAATCTGAGGGGTTATGTGGTAACACCTTGAATCTGAAGGTTTTACGTCTTAGAAAACGATCCTTGGATAGAATGATTGCAAGAGTTAAGGATCCAGGCTCCAAGAATTAATCTTATGCTCACTCAGGCCAATGTCTTTTAGTTTTGTTAAATATTTTTCACAGTTACATGCCTAAGAGGTATTCTTGGTGAATCATTTGGCAGAAGTGAAGGAATATTTAGCTCACATAACCCTCAAGGAAAGTGAGTTATGCTCAAGTACAAAAAATATTACAGATTACACTTCTGGAAATAGAAACAGTAATGAAATAAGAGAAGAAAATGGTAAAACTCTAGAGTCTCATAGCCTACATTTGAAGTTTTATGAACTGGAGAAGGAAATTTTCTTAAAGAGCTTTGCCCTGCTTACTATGATCTTTCTGCAGGAAATGTTTGTGGACTCTGGAAGAAAGATTCATTCAGATGGGATCTTATAAATCCACTTCCATACTTAAACACAATTAAAAGACATGTATAGCCACCCTAGTAAAATGGACTGCTAAATACCTGCCTGGATTGGTGCACATAAATCAGATGGGGTTTATTCCAGTCAACATGACATATGATAAACAAAAACTGTTTTTTGATGGGGATGATAAATGGCAATAAACCTGTTTCCCTTAGCTAGATGAGATATTGGAAAAACATTCAACTGGGTGGAATGGGGCTATTTATTTACAAATTTCCACCCCAGTTTCTGAATATTATTAAGGCTTTAAATACACAGGTGCAAAATAAAAACAGGATAAACTTTTTTTTTAATGTAAGCTTTATAGGGGCACAAGGCAGAGATGTCCACTTTCACTCTTGTGTTTGTGATGTGTCTTGAACCTTTGGTTATCATTCTGAGATCTTCTACCATTGCAGGGAAGAGCATGCTGGGACAGCATTTCAAGATGTCTTAGGATTTTTTTTTTATGCAGATGATTTCATTGACGTGACTAATCGCATCTTAGACCTAAATGTTCCAGCTACGTGAGAGCTTTGGAATACTTTCAGCCAACAAAATAATTTTTTTTGGGGGGGTGGGGGGAGCAATGGCAGTTAAGACTATAGTCCCATACCCATACTTAATACATTTCCTTCCCTGAGTCAGATGAGACATATCACATACCCATGGATTCAGTTGGCTGACTTTCTGTCTACATTAGTATAGGAGTTATACCAAGAAGTATTAGCAAATCTGAGAAGCTGACTCAGACTAGGAAGGAATTATTTTTAGATTCCTCAGTGAGTTCCAATTAACAACTTTCTACTCCCCAGAAGGTACCTAGCACTTCTTACGCCAGGTACCATCCTCTGATATGGTGCCCACTCTCCCTATAAAAAAAATCCTGTTCTCAGAATTGGAGAACAAAGAAAAGATACTCTTATTAGACTTGAAGGGCAAAGTTTAAGCCACACATGGAGTGTTACAATACTTCAGATCTGACCACAAATATAATACAGAGCTTCAGTTCAAATGCAAATGCCCTGAAGACCAACTGAGATATGCTGATCACTTCCTCTAACACTTTGCATCTGAGGCAGCTTCCCCATTCACCCCCATCCTAGCTATGTCTCTGAATAATTCATGCTATGTTAAGGATTAAATAAATAAATATTTATTAAGGGCCTTTATAAAAGTTGTATATGAATGGCTCAGCTCAGTGGCATAGGTGGATAAAGCACTATGACCTAGATGACCTGAGACTGACCTGTGTTGGACTAGTAGCTTCGGTTGAGGAGGCTCATGGCAAGGGAGGATGAGAATGAGTGGTTGCTACTGACTCACCCATCCTTGGAAAAGGGTGTCAGCTAGTTCACTATGGTTTTGATATGCAGCAAAAGCTGGGCATTTACTTAGTATGGAGTACTAGGCATGCAGTCCAGAAGACCATTAAGGAGCCCAACCCAAATTCCAGTTTTCACAAAGCACCCTTTGGTTAAGTGACTTGCACAAGTTCACATTGTAGGCAAATGAAATATAAGGAAATCAAACTCTGTACCACTGGAAGTAGGTCATTAACAGGGGATAGGCTTAATCCTCTGTACTACCAGCCAGATCATTAGGCTAATAGTTGGCTGGCATTTCAGCAATTGGGTTTTGGTAGCTGCATTCGCACTAGTGTCAAATTACATGCACCTTAACTCATTCCCGTCACTACAGCACTTTTGAGTGTGTACCTTTAACTCCCAGTGGGTGTGGCTTGAGCCTTTAAAAAATGGAGTCATCACCTTACAGTTCAAACAAATATTCATATCTCTGGAACCATAATTGTTACTAGAAAACTGTAAATGGCAAATTATTCAGGATGAATTAATTTTTATATTTGTGGCATTCATTCAGTTTGATGCTTTAAACTGGATTTTATAAACCAAAATAAAAGCAGTGAATATTAATTTTACAATGTTTTGTAAAGAGATTCTGATATCTCAGTAAATATTCAAGCAAGATATATACTGCCAGCAGAATGTTCTTCATACAGCAGTGAGCTTTCATATGAGGTTATGCAGTTCTGTCTGTGTTATCCAAATGCTGAGACATTTAGAAAAATGTGAAAATTATTACAATACAAATAAACAGTATACAAATAATATTTAATATATCTTTAGCATTAGGCTGATGTCAAATATCAATGCAATTATCTTTGCCATTATTTGTGCTTTGCAATGAAATCTTCTGATACCTTTTATGTAGCATGGTTTTGGAACTATTAATGCAAATATAAACAAGCAATATCGGACACCTTGAGGCATCAGTAGGTAACTGCAGAAACACCTGGAGACACACTCGGCTGTAATGAGTTAAGCCCTGGTTGGTTTTCCAACCAGTGGTATCCTGCCACACACTTCTTTTTTTCAGACCTTGTAAAAATGTCTTTTTGGATTCACCTTCTTGATTGCATTAAATGTGCACTTATCTATCAGATTGCCTTAAATTATATTTATTAAAAAAACACAATTTGCTTGTTTTAAAATTGTATAGTTTTGAATAATTTTCCTGGAATAAATGAAACAAAATTTAGTAAGATATAATAAAATTAACTATTTCACAATATTTCAGCTATAAGTGACCATTCATACTGCTGTCATTGTACTCATCAATATCCATGCACATCAGATACAACCATTTTTGTTTTTTTTTTGGCTATGTGCACCTTTCATGACTGATTGTGATAAAAATGGCTACAGTAAAGTATTTCAACTTGCTTTGCGCAAAGGCACTTTAGTCTTGCCAACTTAGATTAATGGCTGTTTAAAATGAGCAAACTGACAAGAATGTAAGCTACTTTCATCTCTAGACAGCTAGCCAACAAACACCTAGAAGCTATAGACACTTTTTTTTTCAATTGAATACACCTCAGACATTTAAATACAATAAAATAATGTGAAAAATAATGACCACCTTAATGTATTTCATTTTTGTCCAACTGGACAGTCATGCAACTATTATTAAGGGGGGGGTCTCACAAAACTTTATATTGCCACTGTATATATTCTCACTAGTCTGTACACCTATGCTTCAGACAAATATGCAAAAACTTCTGTCAATCACTAATAACAACAACAAGATATATTATTCTGACAACATTAAGAAAAGGTGAAATTGTAATCTCAAAGTCAAGCTGACTGCAATTATCAATCCCTTTAACTTGTCTCAAATGGTTACAGAAAGTATTAGAGTATACCTAGTAAAAAATCCTGTTGCTGTAGCTGTCATAATTTCCAAAATACCTAGCAAACTCACACAATTGCACATTTTGTTCAATGATCTTAGGGACAATAGCTGATCTAGTGGAGTAGACGGATAAAGTCTTGGGTACAGCCCAGCTGACCTGGGCTTGATTAGTGGATCAGATGACTGACAAAGTAGCATGGAAGGGTTGGGTGTTCATCCCAGGTGGGAGGATGCTTGTTAAGACATTCCCTATGGGGAACCATGGTCCAAAGAGGGAATTTCCCTTGGATATAAAGCAATGGTTGTGGTGGGTGGGTGGGGAAAAGAAAGTGGGTAGGCCATAGAAAAATCCCTCCTAGACAGAAGCACAGAAGAGCTGAACCCCCAGGACACCCTCATGATCCATGACTGGCCTCTGTAAAAATGGAGTAAGTCCATGGGGGTTGGAGTGTAGTTTGAAGACTCAATGTAGATGTTGGATACTAAGGGCCAGACTGATAACAATGAGGACCAGAAGGACCAAACATTATCACTGCCAGATTGTCTTCTACTGTTGTCTAAAGGCTTTTAAGCATGCAATAGTGACATATCACTCCCTAACTATTTTGAAACATTACTTATAATTACAGCTCAACAGCTTGTCCAAAGACAAGAAATAGACAGATGCTACCACTGCCTTATCTCCTTCTATATTTGTTTTAAATTATTCAACATAAGCTCTTTCTTCTAATGACAGCAAAATCGAACAGCAACTATGTGCCCTGGATTGCTTCTACTCTAAGTGAATTAATGATAAATAGGGATACGGCACTGAAAGACTAGGAAAATTTATAAAACCCAGAAATGTTTCAGTTTTATCAAGATGTAAGATGCTAAGCAAGCATACAAAATAATACTGCTAAAACCCACTGCTATCAAATTCTGCAGAAAACTACCTTGTTGACCTCTTTCTGAGCTACTTTAAAATCTATTAGTGTGTACTCTTTGCAAAACTATGTGCCACCACAAG